>NW_026891509.1:0-21757 GCF_015708825.2 Lethenteron reissneri
TTAATCTGCAAGCATTTTAAAGTTAAAACTCGCACCTATCCATCACCACCACCCATCAAATTAACACAGCTATAAATATAGATATGTAAATTGACACAAACATAACAGACACACAAATAAACAATCTCTTTCACGACTTAATAATAACATAGTCCATATTGTCCGTCCTAGGCTAGGTGCACACAGACAAATCCATTGCACAATAATTTACATGTAACTCAAATTCACACTTAGTACTACCACCTCACTCACTTAAACATAACTACATAGATTAAGAAGACCATTAATTTAATAGTAAATAAACCAACAAGATGGTGTTTATACGCTTGCAATTTAATGAATGGAATACAAGTTCATAATTCAAATTATACAAACATAAAAAATAATGAATATGAAGCCTGAGGCCGAGGTGTATGGCAGGCCTAACGGCCAGGCCTCCCTTCTGTCCTCGTCGCAGGAATGGCGACATCAAAGAGCACAAAGCAAGGGTGCAAATGTTGAATTTCTGTAGCGTAATTTAGACTGATTAGAGACTACAAACACTACGTACACGATGTAAACACAGCTACACAACGCACACACACTCGCCACACTTTCTCGACAAAACACGAACTGCACACTCTCACTCTGCCACACACTCTGCCACACTCTCTCTTTCTCACTAACTCACTGTCTCTCACTAACTCACTGTCTCTCACTAAGTCACTGTCTCTCACTAAGTCACTGTCTCTCACTAACTCACTGTCTCTCACTCACTCACTGTCTCACTAACTCACTGTCTCTCACTAACTCACTGTCTCATTCTATCACACTCACTGACTCACTCTGCCACACTCAAGCTCTAACGCACTCAATCTCACACACACTTATTCACTCTCACCCACTCACTCAATCTCTCACCCACTCACTCAATCTCTCACCCACTCACCCATTCACTCACCCACTCACCCACCCACTCACCCATTCACTCAATCACTCACCCACTCACTCAATCTCTCACCCATTCACTCAATCACTCACCCACTCACCCATTCACTCAATCTCTCACCCACTCACCCATTCACTCAATCACTCACCCACTCACCCATTCACTCACCCTCGCTGTGTAGACCACAGAATCTGAAGTCGAACCCAAGCCCTGCTGTTTCCGGTCCAGCACACAACCAGCACTGCACCACGTGATGCGCCAGCCAGGCTCGTGGGGGGCGGAGCCTCGCGCTAGTGACGTCACCTCTGTTACGTCACAGCCACGCCTCCACCCACAGTCGAGAGGAATGCACACGAGGGAGCAGCAGAAAAAGCCTTTTGAGAGCGAATCCGCAACGAGGTGAGCGACCCTGTTGACGATGAATGTGGTTTATTTTTAATTTACATTTTGACCACAAGCTTCATTATTTTTTATGTTTATATGTAGATTTCCTGCAATCAAATTAGAACTGTTAGATGGGTTACTTGGCATGCCCTGAAATGTTGCTGTTACTGTCGTTGTTTAGACCCCAGGCGAGTCAGAATTTAAAACGAGCATAACTAACCCGTTTAAATATCATAGAATATGAATAACATGTCTACAATTATTGTTTCTAGATTTGAAGCTTTTGTGACTGCAAGGATTCATACTCTTAGGGTTTTTTCAGTAAAGTCACATAGGAGATGTATTATATTATTATGTTATTATTTTATTTCTATTATTAATTCTATTATTATTATTTTATTATTATTTATTTTTACCTACATGACTTTACCAAAAAAAAACTAAGAGTACAATTATTGTGTTCTGATTGCTGGTACAATTGTGCCCAACATTACATGTATTGAATGTTATTCAACATTTGGGGAGGAGTCTGCCTTTAAGTTCAGACCCGAGCCACTGCCATAGTTGCCTCCAATCTGTGATGTCACAGCCACATGGGTGGTACCTCTGACATCAAGTGACCTACGACGTCATGCTCGTATTATAACAAATAATTAAAGTATGGTCATATGACCCTAATGACCTACAAGGCATATGGGTCTTTTATCAAGCAGTCGATTAATACAAATGGGCTGTACATGAACATACATGTCGGGATTATAGGTGAAATATCATTGTTAAGTCTGATGATTATGTTTAATGGAATAGGCAGTTTAAATAAACATGTTCGTGTGGGCGGATGAGTGAGTGATCGGGCGCACACATGAGTGGGCAAACAAGCGAGTGAGTTGGCTTTTAAAGCAACAGTCACGATAGTCTTTTTGGTTCTTTCGGTAAAGTCACGTAGAAGGGAAATAATAAAATGATGAAAATAAAACATAATAAAAATACAATTCTCACGACGTTTCGGCCACAACGCAATCAGCCGTCTTCAGGTGAAGAACAGGGCTGCCGAAAAGATAGCGTCTGAATGAACACCACCAAGCTTGGCAGCGTGTATTTAAGCTGGGTTAGAGGGGGAAGGGCGCCTTGACAAAGGAATTCGCATATAAACAGATGAATTTAGCATATTTATGGCAAATGTAGATATGGGATTAGTCACTACTTGTGAAATGCGTAGGAGGTGGAGGGGGGGGGGTCTCAAAGTCATATTATGCCCGTGCATTATGTAGGATTAGCAGCAACAACAAAAAAAGTCACGATAGTGTTTTAGATTTGAAGCTTTCGTGACTGCAAGGATTCATACTCTTAGGTTTTTTTCGGTAAAGTCACGTAAGGGAAAATAAGTAAATAATATTTCCTATCTTAATTTTGGAGCTTTCGTGACTGCAGGAATTATTTTTTGGTTCTTTCGGTAAAGTCACGTATAAAGATAAAATAATAAATTAAATAATAGCATACGACGTTTCGATTGCAACACAAGCAATCATCATCATCAGGTATAATGAAATAGCAACAAAAATCTAACCAGAAAACTATAGACAGACATCTGTATCTTGGTGATATCTGTCTGCTTATATGTCTGTCTATAGTTTTCTGGTTAGATTTTAAGTTCCAAGTTTAACCTTTTTTTCTCTCTCTCTGGGTTTTTTTGTTCTCTCTCTCTGCCTGTATATTTAGTGTAAAATTTTTCTGTCTACACTCGTTTTTTGTCGTTCTTAAGTTCTGCTCTGTCTGTGTGTCTCCGTTCCTCTTGTTTTTATGTTTTGTCTTTCTTTGGAATTTTCACAACTTAAATTCTAAATTAGCAATCTTTTCCCTCGTACTCATTGACATGTAAATTTTGTCTCTAACCCCTCCCTCTCGCTGCCTCCGCCCCCCCTTTGTCTATTTAAGACCACCCCACAGAGACGATCACCCCTCTCTGTACCTGTGTTGCGCGCTCTATGTATCTTGGTGATATCTGTCTGCTTATATGTCTGTCTATAGTTTTCTGGTTAGATTTTTGTTGCTATTTCATTATACCTGATGATAATTGCTTGTGTTGCAATCGAAACGTCGTATGCTATTATTAATTTATTATTTTATATTTATACGTGACTTTACCGAAAGAACCAAAGAATATTTCCTATATTATATAAATATTTTGCTGTGCCTTTTTACACCTGATGAAGGAAGCTTGTGTTGCCTCCGAAACGTCGTGATATATTATTTTATTTCTATTATTATTTATATTTTTATCATTAATTATTTTTATTATTTATCTATTTTTACCTTCGTGACTTTACCGAAAAAAACCCTAAGAGTATAGTCATGATAGTGATTGGATTGATACAATGAGTGGTCAAATATGTATTAATTAGGAGGATGAGTGATTCAAAAGGTTGCTAAATCTGAGCGTTGTTCCAACCTCCCCAGGCCATCCAACTTCAAACAAAATCTACTCCTTCCCAACAACATGGACAGACAAATCACGTGGGCTGAGATCTTGGATGACTATGAGGGTAAGTCCCAGACACCTGCATCACATGGATTATATGCGGAGGAGGAGGCTCCTTGATAAATTACTTTTCGTAGACATGGCTTGGTGGTAATGGGAAGACGTAATGATCGAGTGTGGCAAAGAGGATGGGTTTAGATTTGAGTTTCTGCCATCTTTGTTCAAACTGGGGTCTCAAGCTTAGGTAATTTACGGTCTCAAAATGCCGGCAAAAACATGACTTGTAAAGTTTAAATGCCGTGTGATGACTATTTCTCAATAGCAGGTCCTGTTGTGTGGTAAGAGGTAATTACTGGGATCTCAAAATTAGTTCTGTGAGACTCCATGTCCTTCGTTCTTTAATTAATAACTCGTACTTTGAATGCATTTTCTGTTCTTCATAGCCCGGGAGTCGGCGTGCCAGTCGACCACGTGGGGGGACGTTATGGATAAGGTGGACCCTTTCCCAGGCCAAAGTTACAAGAATCGCTCCCCAAAGGTGTGTATGGGTTCTAGATTTGAAGCTTTCGTGACTGCAAGGATTCATACTCTTAGTTATTTCGGTAAAGTCACGTAGGTATAAAATGAAATAAAAATTAATAAAAATAAAATAATAAAAATCACGACGTTTCGGAGGCAACACAAGTCTCCGTCCCAGGTGGGACCGTCACAGCTGAATTTGCTGTATCAAGTGAGGCAGGGATTCCAAGATGCAAGTTCTTAAATACAAGTTAAGGAGGGAGGAGGGGGGAGGAGCTTATCAGAATGTGGTAGCCAATGAATGGAACGTATTGGGAGGGGGGCGGGGCTAAAAGAGAGCATGATGTGTATGGGGTCTGTGGGGTTAAAACACACGACATTGTCTCGACAACGAGCACACCATGTCACCTCACCAGCACACCAAAATATCACGACACCAACTCTCCCCATCACCTTCTCATCACGCTACACGACCACCAATTCAATACACCATATTAGAGCCTCATCATTCCTCTATACCATCACAATACACCATCTCTCTAGAACATCCCACTACTTCTCCTCTCCATGTCACAACTCCATGTCCCAACACCATCACCCCATCTCTTCACCATCCCACTCATGCAGGCACTTGAAGTGGCCATTTATTACCAATGAAGACAGAATGATATCAGGCAGTCACATTAATTATGTCTGTGATTTGATTGGAAGTTACCATTCCAGTTCCAAACTATGGGCGCTGCAGTGAAGTTTGTCCAGAGTTTGGGCTTCCAGATATTTATAATGGGACATTCTGTGAAAACTATTGCCAGTGATGATTATTGCCAACAATTGCTATGAAACCGCCACAATCGAGCAAAGTCTTGAGTGCATGCATGGGGTTTATGGGGATATATGAGGATGTGACATGTATTTTCATTCTATAGGAGTTGGGATATTTAGGGGTTAGTACTACACGTACAATGTGATACAAGTATTGATGGATAAGGCATTGTGTTAACAGCAGGTGATAGTGTATATTCAAGTGTGTACTAAGCAAGTTTGAATGACTGAATGTGGATGGCTGCATCTGTACATACATGTGTGAGTATGTTTTTTTGTTTGGGTTTATGTGCACGTCCACGTTTGCGTGCCTGTGGGTATGAATGTTTTCTTGCATGTGCATGTCTGAATGTTCTTTTGCTTATCTTTGCTTGATCAGAGGATAATTGGGGAGTTGAAGGACGTCAGCGGGATGAAGCATCTCCAGGAAAAGAACCTTAGCAAAGAAAGATGCACCATGGAAGAGGAGCGCCTCTTTGAGGTGCAGCGCATTGCCAGGGCGAAGTGCCGCACAGATGAGAAGTACTTCCGAGACTATCTCCTCAAGAAGCGCCTCATTCAAGTGAAGTACTTCATTGATGAGAAGCATCATCTCGAGATGAAGTGTGCTGAGGAGAAGAATCTGGAGGAGGAGGAGAAGTGTCTCGCCAACGTGAAACGCGTCGAGGAGGAGAAGCGCCTTGAGCAGGAGCAGCGCCTTGCCAGCATTGCAACCATCACCACCACCGCTACCGCCGGCAACTCCACCCCCACCCCTGCCACCACCACCGCCACCACCACCACTGCCACCACTGCCACCACCACCGCCACCACCACCCCCACTGCCACTGATGCTGTTTCCACCACTGCCACAAAACCCGCCGCCACCACCACCGCCACCACCGCCACGACCGCCGTCACCACCGCCACCACAGCCACCACCGCCAACGCCACAACTGCCGCCACCGCATCCACCGCCACCACTGCCACTGACGCTGTTGCCGCCACTGCCACAAAACCCTCCGCCACCACTGCCACCTCCACCACTGCCATCACCACCACCGCCGCCACCACCACCACCGCAGTAACCACCACCGCCGCCACCACCGCCGCCACCACCACCGCCACCACCGCCGCCACCGACACCGCCGCCGCCACCACTACCACCCCTGCCACCACCACCACCGCTGCAACCACCACCGCCACCACATCCACCTCTGACACTCCTGTACAGGGCCCGATTGCTCCAAGCTTTGGAGAAGAGGGCTTCCAAGCAGAGAAGATGGATAAGAAGACAGAGGTGGAACAGGAAGAGGAGAAGGTGGAGGAAGAGGTTGAGGAGGAACAGGAGGAGGGAATGGAGAAGACAGAGAATGGAGAGAAGATGGTGGTGGAGGATGAAGAGGAGGAGATGGAGGACGAGACAAAGCAGGAGGTGGAGGAGGTGCAGGTGGTGGAGGTGGTGATGCAGGGAAAGAAGAGGAAGCGAGGGGGCCTTGCTCGCGTGGCGAGAGCGATCACCTCCCTCCTCCGCCGCGTGCTGCTTTGTGGTGGCATGTCCACCCAGAGCCACTCCTGTAAAGAATAAGGTTCAATACCATTGTTGTTGCTGGCACTTTAAACTTTGTGAAATAAACCCATGATGACACAACATAACGTTGAATTGCTTGCAAGTGTAATAAAGGACTCGTTCACTGGGTCTGTCTCCGTTGTCCTTTATTTGGGTTCTTTACACTTGTCCCACACGGCCCTCGCTCAGAGCCTCCCCGCTTAGCAGCTCGACAGCTGCCTTCGCTCACGTCGCCTTTCGCGCTCCTGCAGCTCCGCTGTGCAGTCCTCCGGCTGCTCTCACTGCAGCTCCACCGCTGCTCCCTGTTCCCCCGTGCTCGTCACCGCTGGCCGACGGTGCCGAGTCTTACTGTGTGTGGCGATCTCGCCACTCTCCAACCTCCGCACTGTGTGGCCTCACTCTGTCTCTATTCCCAACACTCTCCCGTTTCTTCCGGTATCTCTCCCTTAAGACCTCATCCCTCTCTCTCACGTGACCTAACTCCTCCCCTCGTGACGTCATATCCGCGAGGCCGTTTATGCCCGCATTACACAAGTATACTACTGTTTGTATGTACTTGGATCTGAACTTTTGTGTATGTCCACTCGTGTGTGGGTGTGTGTAAATGGGAGTGTATATGTGTACTCGTGTATGATTATGCATTGGAACAAACAAATTGTTTTTATATTGTGTCGTACAAATCATTTAAGGGAAACGTGGTCGGAATGCGCCACCACAACAGGGAACTACAGGGATGAGACTCCCCGCTCGTGGTGCTAAATGAATGATAACAGCGCCACTGAGCAGACAGAGCCCCGCCCCTACAGCTCGTGAGTGTGACGTAGTGAGTGTGACCAGCGGACTGCCACGATGCTGCCAGGTAAGGGTAAACTTGTGTGATGGAGATGCTTCACCTGAAACTCGCCTCCACACGTGTTCGCTATGAACATTGTAGCAATAAGGGACGATCAGTCATCTTTAACAAAGCAGGTCTTTATTGTTCTGCAAGTATATTAACGTTAAAACTCGTAGAAACACATGCACACTCGTGTGTGAATGCACACCGCTGTATATACAGTCGTGTTTGGATGCACACTCGTGTGTATATGTCTTCTTATCCGTTTTTTTAGGGAAGGATATGGTATCAATAACATACGATCAGTCATCTTTAAAAAACAAATCAGGTCTTTATTAATCTGCAAGAAAACTCACGTTAATACTCGTATCGAAATCTGTATTAATACGCATGCTCAAACAGGAAAGGAAGTTGGCAAATTATTTGCCAATAGGAATTCAACAGTTACAAGATATTCTTAAAATCAAACAAGGAAACGTCGATTTCCCCTTTGACGTCCTTTTCCACTGAAGCCATTCGTCCAAAAGTCCAAGCCATCAAACACAGGAACAACGAACGTGCAATCCACTCACACTCTGAAACCTATTATTTGAAGTTAATTAATTTATTACACAATCATGAAAATTAATAAACATGTTTAAAATATTGAGCAAAGTTGTGATCACAGACTTTCTCCAACTTTAGCTCAACAACACCACTTAACCACTCGAGTAAAATCAGGAATTGAAACACCTCACAACCACTGCACATCACACCACATCAACAAGTAATCCGATAGGACTACAAAGCACCACCTTAACGTGACGAAGTCTAGAATAAACCTCAACACTCAAGACATGGAATTCCACACAAACACCACGACAAAACGAATAATAGGAATGGGCAAATCCTTAAACAAGACGGCACACCCAGATCAGTAGCTGTGAGAAGATGACAACACATGGCAACTTCTACCATAAACACCACATATTTAACAGCCCCGATGATCTAACGACGAGACGAAGCAATGTATCTATCGAAGTATAAAATTGTTGTCATCCAGAAATTTATCAGGAACACTTCTATCTGAACACAATGCAGAGCATTCACAACATCACTCTCGCTTTAAGTCCTAGAAATCACCGAAACAATATATAAGAGACACGAATATGACTCTCCAGCCACTCCACTACATCAAGCCATCTCTCAGGATGCAACTGCATGGGGTCGAAAGAGGAATTTCGTTTAGGACTCATGACAACATTTGTACTCTTTGTTTGATGATGCCTGTGAAGTGTTGCTGACCGTGAAAATGCTTCCAACACACAGAGCAATCAATCGGTTTTGTTAAAATAGTAACACTAGCTTGGAGTAGTGCTGGAAATCACTGATGTAATCAATTGCACCTAATACATCAATCTAACAGAGACCCAAACGTGCACATTCCAGGACTTTAACAGAAGTACTCAATACTTTGATTATCCAGCCACTCCAGCAGCCATTTCTGATTATCAATCTGCATGGGGTCAAAAAAAGAATTGGCGTCAGGGCTCAGTACATCCAGCCATCTCGCAGGATCCAACTGCATGGGGTCGAAATAGGAATTGTCGTCAGGGCTCAGTACATCCACTACATCCACGCATCTCTCAGTATCCACCTGCATAGGTTCGAAAGATGCATTTTTTTCTGAACTCATTGCAGCACTTTGTTTTTCACCTTTTGATTTCACTTCCCTATTTTTGCTGATCTTCTCATGCTTGTTTCGGGGTGACGACCGTGTCCTCTCCAACGGAGAACAATTGAATGGATTCTCGCCCTTGTGTGTTTTCTGGTGCCTGTGAAGATATGATTTCCGTGCAAATGCCTTCTCACACACAGAGCAATTGAATGGCTTCTCACCCGAGTGTGTTTTCTGGTGCCTGTGAAGATCTGATTTCTGTGCAAATGCCTTCCTGCACACAGCGCAATTGAATGTCTTCTCACCCATGTGTGTTTTCTGGTGAGTGTGAAGATTTGATTTCAGTGAAAATGACTTCTCACACACAGAGCAATTGAACGGCTTTTCGCCCGAGTGTGTTTTCTGGTGAGTGTGAAGATTTCATTTCTGTGAAAATGACTTCTCACACACAGAGCAATTGAACGGCTTTTCGCCCGAGTGTGTTTTCTGGTGACTGTGAAAATGTGATTTCCATGCAAATTCCTTACCACACACAGAGCAATTGAACCGCTTCTTGCCAGTGTGTGCGTTCCGCTGTGGAGAGTTTTTCTTCTCCATGTGACTGATTCTTCAGAGCAGAGTAACAGTCGCGGGTGTTGTTGAGAGTTAAAGGCGACCTCTAAGGTGCGTGGATGTCTGGCTTAAATCGCCAAGAAGCAAACTCTTACCAACGTCTAACTGAGACACAGTAACGTCTCCTAAGTCGGACTACACACGCGTTTACCAGTTTATCCACTAAGAAAGACACTTACTTGTTGATGTACCGCATATCGATGTCCCTGTAACCCGTCTGAAGAGATCGCCACGAACTCTCCCGAAGCGAAGTCGCCAAACAGTCGCCAAGCAATCGTGCTCGCCAGGCTGGGTGTCGTGGAAGAAGGGTTATCTGCAGAGCGGAGAGTCGAGCCTCTATCCTCAGCAAAATCCCTCTCGAAATGCCCTTGAGGTCTGATTTTAAGCCCCTTATACCTTCGCTCTAGCATCCAAATCCTTTGTTCTCGACTTGGCCTATTATGGACTTTGCATTCAATTGTTAATTTTTCCATTAACAATCCGCATATCTAGCAACATAATACGTATGTACATCTGACTGCATAATTGTACACTTCCGTTTGAATACGGATGTACATCTCCCTGCATAATTCCACGATTCGTGTTAATTTGCTAATATTCACCCCCCAATGTCCTCTAAACTGCTGCAAGTTTAGAGGATTATAAAGCGACATACAGTCTAAAATATCAAAATTGGTGATCTCGAGCTTGATTTGGAATAAGATGTGCAAGTTTATACTTTACTGACTTTGTTTTATAAATATATTTAAGGACAATCGTGTTGAGCGGGGTGCTTCTAGAAAACGAGTGTTTTATGTTAAAAATTCTGCCATGAACTTTTAATAATCATCTGAATGGTTTAGCTTGTAAGCGTGGTTTATTATCATGTCCACATTAAAGGTTTTTTGGGTTAGAACGCTTAAAAATACAAATGTGTCGTTGAAACCCGCCACCACCCGACAAAGCCAACTAGTAAGTGTTGTCACGTAAACAGAACATGCACATTTGTCACTAGTACAGCACACCGGTGTGTTGGAGAGCCAAGCCACAACATTTACAATCGGAGTACGACGTTTCGCCAGTAATTAAAACTAGCTTCATCAGTCGACAGCCAGATTTGGGAAGTCTCACTGTTTTGTTCCTTAAATAGAAGCATAGATGTGTTGACCACGCAGCTGCGCACTTGAACAATGTGGGGGGGAGCGTGGGATTACTACCTCTATTATGGATGATATTGGTCCCGAAATCCTACGTGTTAAACTCGTATGTATGTGTTTAATATTTTGGATATTTTTTAAAATGATAATTGCATTGCATTTGGAGAGGTTACCAGCGCCTCGCACCCGTCCAGAGACCTCGTGGGCCTCTGTGGTGGCTACGAGACTTCCCTCCAGGACATTGCTCACATCCACCGCAGCGTTACCGTCCGGCACCGCGGATGAGGTAGCGGATTGTTTTTTCCGAACTTTACTTGTGGCTGGGGAATGCATAAACAACAGGGGGCTCGTGAAAAAAAATACTACTGTTTGTATGTACATGGATCTGTACTTCTGTGTATGTCCACTCGTGTATTTATTTACACTCGTTGATGTGGATATGTACATGCGTGAACGTGTGTGCACAATAATTTGTTCGCACATTTGTTCGTGTAGTAGACCGCAATCCCTGTGTACATACACTGCTGTGTATGTACACTTGTATGCATGTGCACCCGCGTGTGTATGTATCTACAGTGCTGTGTATGTCCACTCGTGTGTGGGTGTGTGTACATGGGAGTGTATATGTGTACTCGTGTATGATTGTGCATATTCGAACAAACAAATATTTTTTAGATTGTGTCGTACAAAGAATTTAGGGGCAATGTGATAGGAATGAGACTCCCTGCTCGTGGTGTTAAATGAATGAAAACAGCGCCACTGAGCAGACAGAGCCTCGCCCCTACAGCTCGTGAGTGTGACCAGCGGACTGCCACGATGCTGCCAGGTAAGGGTAAACTTGTGTGATGGAGATGCTTCACCTGAAACTCGCCTCCACACGTGTTCGCTATGAACATTGTAGCAATAAGGGACGATCAGTCATCTTTAACATAGTAGGTCTTTATTGTTCTGCAAGTATATTAACGTTAAAACTCGTAGAAACACATGCACACTCGTGTGTGTATGTCTACTCGTCCGTGTTTTTTAAAAGGAAAACTATGGTAGCAATAACGTACGATCAGTCATCTTTAAAAACAAATCGCGTCTTTATTAATCTGCAAGAAAACTCACGTTAATACTCGTATCGAAATCTTTATTAATACGCATGCTCAAACATTTGTTCGTGTAGTCGAACGCAATCCCTTTGTACTTACACTGCTGTGTATGTCCACTCGTGTGTGGGTGTGTGTACATGAGAGTGTATGTGTACTCGTGTATGATTATGTATTGGAACAAACAAGTTATTTTTATATTGTGTCGTACAAATAATTGAGGGGCAACGTGGTAGGAATGCGCCACCACAACAGGGAACTACAGCGATGAGACTCCCCGCTCGTGGTGCGAAATGAATGAAAACAGCGTAGAAACACATGCACACTCGTGTGTGAATGCACACCGCTGTATATACAGTCGTGTTTGGATGCACACTCGTGTGTGTATGTCTACTCGTCCGTGTTTTTTTAAAGGAAAACTATGGTAGCAATAACGTACGATCAGTCATCTTTAAAAACAGGTCTTTATTATTCTGCAAGAAAGCTCACGTTAATACTCGTATCGAAATCTTTATTAATACGCAGGCTCAAACAGGAAAGGAACTAGGCAAATTATTTCCCAATAGGAATTCAACAGTTAAAATATATTCTTAAAATCAAACACGTAAACGTCGATTTCCCCTTTGACGTCCTTTTCGACTGAAGCCATTCGTCCAAAGTATAAAATGGTTGTCATTCTGAAATCAGTGAACACTTCTGGAACTTTAAACGAAGACATTCATCTGAACACATTATAGAGCATTCACAACATCACTCTAGCTTGAAGTCCTAGAAATCACCGAAAACATATATATGAGACACGAATACTCCACTACATCAAGCCATCTCTCAGGATCCAACTGCATGGGGTCGAAAAAGGAATTGTCGTCAGGACTCATTACATCCACTACATCCACGCATCTCTCAGGATCCTCCTGCATAGGTTCGATAGATGCATTTTTTTCAGGACTCATTGCAGCACTTTGTTTTTCACTTTTTGATTTCACTTCCCTATTTTTGCTGATCTTCTCATGCTTGTTTCGGGGTGATGACCGTGTCCTCTCCAACGGAGAACAATTGAATAGCTTCTCGTCCGTGTGTGTTTTCTGGTGATTGTTAAGAGTTGATTTCTGTGAAAATGCCTTCCCACACACAGAACAATTGAATGGATTCTCACCCGTGTGTGTTTTCTGGTGAGTGTGAAGATTTGATTTCTGTGAAAATGACTTCCCACACACAGCGCAATGGAATGGCTTCTCACCCGTGTGTGTTTTTTGGTGACTGTGAAGAGTTGATTTCTGTGAAAATGCCTTCCCACACACAGAGCAACTGAATGGCTTCTCACCTGAGTGTGTTTTCTGGTGAGTGTGAAGATTTTGTTTCAGTGAAAATGCCTTCCCACACACAGAGCAATCGAATGGCTTCTCACCCGAGTGTGTTTTTTGGTGAGTGTGAAGATTTGATTTCTGTGAAAATGACTTCTCACAAACAGAGCAATTGAATGGCTTTTCGCCCGTGTGTGTTTTCTGGTGACGGTTACGATTTGATGAATCTGCAAATGCCTTCCCACAAAGAGAGCAATTGAACCGCTTCTCGCCCGTGTGTGCGTGCCGCTGTGGAGAGTTTTTCCGCTCCATGTGACTGATTCTTCAGAGCAGAGTAACAGTCGCGGGTGTTGTTGAGAGTTAAAGGCGACCTCTAAGGTGCGTGGATGTCTGGCTTAAATCGCCAAGAAGCAAACTCTTACCAACGTCTAACTGAGACACAGTAACGTCTCCTAAGTCGGACTACACACGCGTTTACCAGTTTATCCACTAACAAAGACACTTACTTGTTGATGCACCGCATATCGATGTCCCTGTAACCCGTCTGAAGAGATCGCCACGAACTCTCCCGAAGCGATGTCGCCAACCAGTCGCCAAGCAATCGTGCTCGCCAGGCTGGGTGTCGTGGAAGAAGGGTTATCTGCAGAGCGGGGAGTCGAGCCTCTATCCTCATCAAAATCCCTCTCGAAATGCCCTTGAGGTCTGATTTTAAGCCCTTTATAATTCTGCTCTAGCATCCAAATTCTTTGTTCTCGACTTGGCCTATTATGGAATTTGCATTCAATTGTTAATTTTACATTACCAATCCGCATATCTAGCAACATAATACGTATGTACATATCACTGAATAATTGTACACTTCCGTTTGAATACGGATGTGCATCTCTATGCATAATTCCATGATTCGTGGTTATTTGCTAATATTCACCCCCACAATGTCCTCTAAACTGCTGCAAGTTTAGAGGATGATAAAGTGACATACAGTCTGAAGTATCAAAATTGGTGATCTCGAGCTTGATTTGGAATAAGATGTGCAAGTTTATACTGTACTGACTTTGTTTTATAAATATATTTAAGTACAATCGTGTTGAGCGGGGTGTTTCTAGAAAACGAGTGTTTTATATTAAAAATTCTGCCATTTGTTCGCGTAGTCGAACGCAATCCCTTTGTACTTACACTGCTGTGTATGTCCACTCGTGTGTGGGTGTGTGTACATGAGAGTGTATGTGTACTCGTGTATGATTATGTATTGGAACAAACAAATTATTTTTATATTGTGTCGTACAAATAATTGAGGGGCAACGTGGTAGGAATGCGCCACCACAACAGGGAACTACAGCGATGAGACTCCCCGCTCGTGGTGCGAAATGAATGAAAACAGCGCCACTGAGCAGACAGAGCCCCGCCCCTACAGCTCGTGAGTGTAACGTAGTGAGTGTGACCAGCGAACTGCCACGATGCTGCCAGGTAAGGGTAAACTTGTGTGATGGAGATGCTTCACCTGAAACTCGCCTCCACACGTGTTCGCTATGAACATTGTAGCAATAAGGGACGATCAGTCATCTTTAACATAGCAGGTCTTTATTGTTCTGCAAGTATATTAACGTTGAGACTTGTAAAAACACATGCACACTCGTGTGTGAATGCACACCGCTGTATATACAGTCGTGTTTGGATGCACACTCGTGTGTATATGTCTTCTTATCCGTTTTTTTAGGGAAGGATATGGTAGCAATAACATACGATCAGTCATCTTTAAAAAACAAATCAGGTCTTTATTAATCTGCAAGAAAACTCACGTTAATACTCGTATCGAAATTTTTATTAATACGCATGCTCATACAGGAAAGGAACTAGGCAAATTATTTCCCAATAGGAATTCAACAGTTAAAAGATATTCTTAAAATCAAACACGTAAACGTCGATTTCCCCGTTGACGTCCTTTTCGACTGAAGCCATTCGTCCAGAAGTCCAAGCCATCAAACACAGGAACAACGAACGTGCAATCCACTCACACTCTGAAACCTATTATTTGAAGTTAATTAATTTATTACACAATGATGAAAATTAATAAACATGTTTAAAATATTGAGCAAAGTTGTGATCACAGACTTTCTCCAACTTTAGCTCAACAAGACCACTTAACCACGAGAGTAAAATCAGGAATTGAACCACCTCACAACCACTGCGCATCACACCACATCAGCAAGTGATCCGATAGGGCTACAAAGCACCACCTTAACGTGACGAAGTCTAGAATAAACCTCAACACTCAAGACACGGAATTCCACACAAACGCCACGACAAAATGAATAACAGGAATGGGCAAATCCTAAAACAAGACGGCACACCCAGATCAGTAGCAGTGAGAAGATGACAACACATGGCAACTTCTACCATTAACACCACATATTTAACAGCCCCGATGATCTAACGACGAGACGAAGTAATGTATCTATCGAAGCATAAAATTGTTTTCATCCTGAAATATGTGAACACTTCTGGAACTTATCAGGAACACTTTTATCTGAACACAATGTAGAGCATTAACAACATCACTCTAGCTTGAAATCCTAGAAATCACTGAAAAAAATATATAAGAGACAGAAATATGACTCTCCAGCCACTCCACTACATCAAGCCATCTCTCAGGTTGCAACTGCATGGGCTCGAAAAAGGAATTTCGTTGAGGACTCATGACAACATTTTTACTCTTTGCTTGATGATTCCTGTGAAGTGTCGATAACTGTGAAAATGCTTCCAACACACAGAGCAATCGAATGGTTTTATTAAATTGATTACATTAGCTTGAAGTTGTGCTGGAAATCACTGATATAATCAATTGCACCTAATACATTGATCTAACAGAGACACAAACGTGCACATTCCAGGACTTTAACAGAAGTACTCAATACTTTGATTATCCAGCCACTCCAGCAGCCATTTCTCATTATCAACCTGCATGGGGTCGAAAAGGGAATTGTCGTCAGGACTCATTACATCCACTACATCCACGCATCTCTCAGGATCCTCCTGCATAGGTTCGATAGATGCATTTTTTTCAGGACTCATTGCAGCACTTTGTTTTTCACTTTTTGATTTCACTTCCTTATTTTTGCTGATCTTCTCATGCTTGTTTCGGGGTGATGACCGTGTCCTCTCCAACGGAGAACAATTGAATAGCTTCTCGTCCGTGTGTGTTTTCTGGTGATTGTTAGGAGTTGATTTCTGTGAAAATGCCTTCCCACACACAGAACAATTGAATGGATTCTCACCCGTGTGTGTTTTCTGGTGAGTGTGAATATTTGATTTCTGTGAAAATGACTTCCCACACACAGCGCAATGGAATGGCTTCTCACCCGCGTGTGTTTTTTGGTGACTGTGAAGAGTTGATTTCTGTGAAAATGCCTTCCCACACACAGAGCAACTGAATGGCTTCTCACCTGAGTGTGTTTTCTGGTGAGTGTGAAGATTTTGTTTCAGTGAAAATGCCTTCCCACACACAGAGCAATCGAATGGCTTCTCACCCGAGTGTGTTTTTTGGTGAGTGTGAAGATTTGATTTCTGTGAAAATGACTTCTCACAAACAGAGCAATTGAATGGCTTTTCGCCCGTGTGTGTTTTCTGGTGACGGTTACGATTTGATGAATCTGCAAATGCCTTCCCACAAAGAGAGCAATTGAACCGCTTCTCGCCCGTGTGTGCGTGCCGCTGTGGAGAGTTTTTCCGCTCCATGTGACTGATTCTTCAGAGCAGAGTAACAGTCGCGGGTGTTGTTGAGAGTTAAAGGCGACCTCTAAGGTGCGTGGATGTCTGGCTTAAATCGCCAAGAAGCAAACTCTTACCAACGTCTAACTGAGACACAGTAACGTCTCCTAAGTCGGACTACACACGCGTTTACCAGTTTATCCACTAACAAAGACACTTACTTGTTGATGCACCGCATATCGATGTCCCTGTAACCCGTCTGAAGAGATCGCCACGAACTCTCCCGAAGCGATGTCGCCAACCAGTCGCCAAGCAATCGTGCTCGCCAGGCTGGGTGTCGTGGAAGAAGGGTTATCTGCAGAGCGGGGAGTCGAGCCTCTATCCTCATCAAAATCCCTCTCGAAATGCCCTTGAGGTCTGATTTTAAGCCCTTTATAATTCTGCTCTAGCATCCAAATTCTTTGTTCTCGACTTGGCCTATTATGGAATTTGCATTCAATTGTTAATTTTACATTACCAATCCGCATATCTAGCAACATAATACGTATGTACATATCACTGAATAATTGTACACTTCCGTTTGAATACGGATGTGCATCTCTATGCATAATTCCATGATTCGTGGTTATTTGCTAATATTCACCCCCACAATGTCCTCTAAACTGCTGCAAGTTTAGAGGATGATAAAGTGACATACAGTCTGAAGTATCAAAATTGGTGATCTCGAGCTTGATTTGGAATAAGATGTGCAAGTTTATACTGTACTGACTTTGTTTTATAAATATATTTAAGTACAATCGTGTTGAGCGGGGTGTTTCTAGAAAACGAGTGTTTTATATTAAAAATTCTGCCATTTGTTCGCGTAGTCGAACGCAATCCCTTTGTACTTACACTGCTGTGTATGTCCACTCGTGTGTGGGTGTGTGTACATGAGAGTGTATGTGTACTCGTGTATGATTATGTATTGGAACAAACAAATTATTTTTATATTGTGTCGTACAAATAATTGAGGGGCAACGTGGTAGGAATGCGCCACCACAACAGGGAACTACAGCGATGAGACTCCCCGCTCGTGGTGCGAAATGAATGAAAACAGCGCCACTGAGCAGACAGAGCCCCGCCCCTACAGCTCGTGAGTGTAACGTAGTGAGTGTGACCAGCGAACTGCCACGATGCTGCCAGGTAAGGGTAAACTTGTGTGATGGAGATGCTTCACCTGAAACTCGCCTCCACACGTGTTCGCTATGAACATTGTAGCAATAAGGGACGATCAGTCATCTTTAACATAGCAGGTCTTTATTGTTCTGCAAGTATATTAACGTTGAGACTTGTAAAAACACATGCACACTCGTGTGTGAATGCACACCGCTGTATATACAGTCGTGTTTGGATGCACACTCGTGTGTATATGTCTTCTTATCCGTTTTTTTAGGGAAGGATATGGTAGCAATAACATACGATCAGTCATCTTTAAAAAACAAATCAGGTCTTTATTAATCTGCAAGAAAACTCACGTTAATACTCGTATCGAAATTTTTATTAATACGCATGCTCATACAGGAAAGGAACTAGGCAAATTATTTCCCAATAGGAATTCAACAGTTAAAAGATATTCTTAAAATCAAACACGTAAACGTCGATTTCCCCGTTGACGTCCTTTTCGACTGAAGCCATTCGTCCAGAAGTCCAAGCCATCAAACACAGGAACAACGAACGTGCAATCCACTCACACTCTGAAACCTATTATTTGAAGTTAATTAATTTATTACACAATGATGAAAATTAATAAACATGTTTAAAATATTGAGCAAAGTTGTGATCACAGACTTTCTCCAACTTTAGCTCAACAAGACCACTTAACCACGAGAGTAAAATCAGGAATTGAACCACCTCACAACCACTGCGCATCACACCACATCAGCAAGTGATCCGATAGGGCTACAAAGCACCACCTTAACGTGACGAAGTCTAGAATAAACCTCAACACTCAAGACACGGAATTCCACACAAACGCCACGACAAAATGAATAACAGGAATGGGCAAATCCTAAAACAAGACGGCACACCCAGATCAGTAGCAGTGAGAAGATGACAACACATGGCAACTTCTACCATTAACACCACATATTTAACAGCCCCGATGATCTAACGACGAGACGAAGTAATGTATCTATCGAAGCATAAAATTGTTTTCATCCTGAAATATGTGAACACTTCTGGAACTTATCAGGAACACTTTTATCTGAACACAATGTAGAGCATTAACAACATCACTCTAGCTTGAAATCCTAGAAATCACTGAAAAAAATATATAAGAGACAGAAATATGACTCTCCAGCCACTCCACTACATCAAGCCATCTCTCAGGTTGCAACTGCATGGGCTCGAAAAAGGAATTTCGTTGAGGACTCATGACAACATTTTTACTCTTTGCTTGATGATTCCTGTGAAGTGTCGATAACTGTGAAAATGCTTCCAACACACAGAGCAATCGAATGGTTTTATTAAATTGATTACATTAGCTTGAAGTTGTGCTGGAAATCACTGATATAATCAATTGCACCTAATACATTGATCTAACAGAGACACAAACGTGCACATTCCAGGACTTTAACAGAAGTACTCAATACTTTGATTATCCAGCCACTCCAGCAGCCATTTCTCATTATCAACCTGCATGGGGTCGAAAAGGGAATTGTCGTCAGGACTCATTACATCCACTACATCCACGCATCTCTCAGGATCCTCCTGCATAGGTTCGATAGATGCATTTTTTTCAGGACTCATTGCAGCACTTTGTTTTTCACTTTTTGATTTCACTTCCCTATTTTTGCTGATCTTCTCATGCTTGTTTCGGGGTGATGACCGTGTCCTCTCCAACGGAGAACAATTGAATAGCTTCTCGTCCGTGTGTGTTTTCTGGTGATTGTTAGGAGTTGATTTCTGTGAAAATGCCTTCCCACACACAGAACAATTGAATGGATTCTCACCCGTGTGTGTTTTCTGGTGAGTGTGAAGATTTGATTTCTGTGAAAATGACTTCCCACACACAGCGCAATGGAATGGCTTCTCACCCGCGTGTGTTTTTTGGTGACTGTGAAGAGTTGATTTCTGTGAAAATGCCTTCCCACACACAGAGCAACTGAATGGCTTCTCACCTGAGTGTGTTTTCTGGTGAGTGTGAAGAGTTGATTTCTGTGAAAATGCCTTCCCACACACAGAGCAATCGAATGGCTTCTCACCCGAGTGTGTTTTTTGGTGAGTGTGAAGATTTGATTTCTGTGAAAATGACTTCTCACAAACAGAGCAATTGAATGGCTTTTCGCCCGTGTGTGTTTTCTGGTGACGGTTACGATTTGATGAATCTGCAAATGCCTTCCCACAAAGAGAGCAATTGAACCGCTTCTCGCCCGTGTGTGCGTGCCGCTGTGGAGAGTTTTTCCGCTCCATGTGACTGATTCTTCAGAGCAGAGTAACAGTCGCGGGTGTTGTTGAGAGTTAAAGGCGACCTCTAAGGTGCGTGGATGTCTGGCTTAAATCGCCAAGAAGCAAACTCTTACCAACGTCTAACTGAGACACAGTAACGTCTCCTAAGTCGGACTACACACGCGTTTACCAGTTTATCCACTAACAAAGACACTTACTTGTTGATGCACCGCATATCGATGTCCCTGTAACCCGTCTGAAGAGATTGCCACGAACTCTCCCGAAGCGAAGTCGCCAACCAGTCGCCAAGCAATCGTGCTCGCCAGGCTGGGTGTCGTGGAAGAAGGGTTATCTGCAGAGCGGGGAGTCGAGCCTCTATCCTCAGCAAAATCCCTCTCGAAATGCCCTTGAGGTCTGATTTTAAGCCCTTTATAATTCTGCTCTAGCATCCAAATTCTTTGTTCTCGACTTGGCCTATTATGGAATTTGCATTCAATTGTAATTTTACATTACCAATCCGCATATCTAGCAACATAATACGTATGTACATATCACTGAATAATTGTACACTTCCGTTTGAATACGGATGTGCATCTCTATGCATAATTCCATGATTCGTGTTAATTTGCTAATATTCACCCCCACAATGTCCTCTAAACTGCTGCAAGTTTAGAGGATGATAAAGTGACATACAGTCTGAAGTATCAAAATTGGTGATCTCGAGCTTGATTTGGAATAAGATGTGCAAGTTTATACTGTACTGACTTTGTTTTATAAATATATTTAAGTACAATCGTGTTGAGCGGGGTGCTTCTAGAAAACGAGTGTTTTATATTAAAAATTCTGCCATTTGTTCGCGTAGTCGAACGCAATCCCTTTGTACTTACACTGCTGTGTATGTCCACTCGTGTGTGGGTGTGTGTACATGAGAGTGTATGTGTACTCGTGTATGATTATGTATTGCAACAAACAAATTATTTTTATATTGTGTCGTACAAATAATTGAGGGCAACGTGGTAGGAATGCGCCACCACAACAGGGAACTACAGGGATGAGACTCCCGCTCGTGGTGCGAAATGAATGAAAACAGCGTAGAAACACATGCACACTCGTGTGTGAATGCACACCGCTGTATATACAGTCGTGTTTGGATGCACACTCGTGTGTGTATGTCTACTCGTCCGTGTTTTTTTTAAGGAAACTATGGTAGCAAATAACGTACGATCAGTCATCTTTAAAAACAGGTCTTATTAATCTGCAAGAAAGCTCACGTTAATACTCGTATCGAAATCTTTATTAATACGCAT
>NW_026891509.1:29464-41351 GCF_015708825.2 Lethenteron reissneri
TCTAACTGAGACACAGTAACGTCTCGTAAGTGTTGATGCACGGCGTATCGATGACCCTGGAACCCGTCTGAAGAGATCACCACGAATTCTCCCGAAGCGAAGTCGCCAACCAGTCGCCAAGCAATCGTGCTCACCAGGTTGGGTCTCGTGGAAGAAGGTTTATCTGCAGAGCGAGGAGTCGAGCGTCTATCCTCAGCAAAATCCCTCTCGAAATAACCTTGAGGTCTGATTTTAAGCCCCTTATAACTTCGCTCTCGCATTCAAATCCTTTATTCTCAACTTAGCCTATCATGGACTTTGCATTCAATTGTTAATTTTTACATTAACAATCTGCATATCTAGCAACATAATACATATCACTGCATAATTGTACACCTCCGTTTGAATAAGGATGTGCATCTCCATGCATAATTCCGTGCTTCGTGTTAATTTTCTAATATTCACCCCCCAATGTCCTCTAAACTGCTGCAAGTTTAGAGGATGATAGAGTGACATACAGTCTGAAGTATCAAAATTGGTGATCTCGAGCTTGATTTGGAATAAGATGTGCAAGTTTATACTGTACTGACTTTGTTTTATAAATATATTTAAGGACAATCGTGTTGAGCGGGGTGCTTCTAGAAAACGAGTGTTTTATATTATAATTCCTGCCGTGAACTTTGAATGATCATCTGAATGGTTTAGCTTGAAAGCATGGTTTATTATAGTGCCCATATTAAAGGTTTTTTGGGTTAGATCGCTTAAATATATAAATGTGTCGTTAAAACCCGACACCACCCGACACAGCCAACTACTACGGATTGTCACGTAAACAGAACATGCAGATTTGTCACTAGTACAGCACACTGGTGTGTTGGAGAGCCAAGCCACAACATTTACAATCTGAGCACGACGTTTCGTCTGTAATTAAAACTAGCCTCATCAGTCGACAGCCAGATTTGGGAAGTCTCACTGTTTCGTTCTTTATATAGAAGCATAGATGTGTTGACCACGCAGCTGCGCTCTTGCACAATGTGGGGGATGGGGGGGATTACTGAGGGAATGTACATTACGCGTGTGCATTATGCGAGCCCTTTGAACTTGTCCTTCCTGTCTATTCTGTTTATTAAAATAATTTGCTAATATTTAACCTGTGAAAATAATCACAAAACGTTGTTATCCTGTTACACTGCTGTGTGTATGAACATGCTCAGTGTAGTGGTAGTGTAGTGGTAGTGTAGTGGTAGTGTAGTGGTAGTGTAGTGGTAGTGTAGTGGTATAGTAGTGGTAGTTTAGTGTTAGTGTAATGGTAGTGTAGTGGTAGTGTAGTGGTAGTGTAGTGGTAGTGTAGTGGTAGTGTAGTGGTAGTGCAGTGGTAGTGCAGTGGTAGTGTAGTGGTAGTGCAGTGGTAGTGCAGTGGTAGTGCAGTGGTAGTGCAGTGGTAGTGTAGTGGTAGTGCAGTGGTAGTGCAGTGGTAGTGCAGTGGTAGTGCAGTGGTAGTGTAGTGGTAGTGCAGTGGTAGTGTAGTGGTTAGCACGCAGCTCAATTCTCGCTCACGTTAAATTCTTGCTCAACATCAGCGACGATTACCTGATCCGGTCCTGGGCCTCAAGGAGGCTGCCTCTGACACCTCCCTATGGTGGAAAGGAGCCAGGAGGCGCCGTCTCGCTTCCTCTCCCCTGACGACGACGGTGTCAGGCCGGCGGTGGCCCACGACGCTCGGTGTCGAGCTTCACCTTGAAGTCGGCTTTCTAGGGAATGTGGCCCAACAGTGGGTGGCAGACAATGCCACGTAAGGCTACAAGTGCCTTCAGGGTGTGCGAGTGTTAGGGAACGCATAGGCTCAGGTGTGAATGTCGGGATGAAAGGGTCATCCTGTGGTGTATCGCCTGCGCATTGGATGGTCCCAGAGATATGCTGGGTGGGTGATCTAAAATATTCAAAACAAACCAACCCCTCTTGAAATGCCTTAAGTTTTGGCTGATCAAAATTATAATAGTGGCGGCGATAAAGTGAGCCTGGACAAGTAGGCACGAACCAAAAGCGGCGCATTTATATCCCCGCTCTAACCCCACGGTCCTCCCGAGCTGCTACTTACAGCTGGAAGCTTTCAGGAATTCAACAGTTAAAACATCAATACGTAAACGTCGAATAATCATACTCTGTATATATATGAATCCATTGAGAGGGCAGATCCAGCAGTGGATAGTGTGATTCTAATACGACCACAATGTGATACTAGTGATTATAATGCAATTTAAATCCCGCAGCTCGCAGATCTGGTTCCATTATAGATACATAAAAAATGTATGCATTCGAGCCCAGTGTGATTCAAATACAGGATATTATGAAAGGCATATGACTAATCAGCCTTGCCTGCATTTCTACACTCATGTTCACCTTCAGTGCAGGCAGGAACAACCACCACTCCACGCCTGGGGCATACAGCTTCCCACAGCTCACCGTCACGGTTCCATGCCCCTCCATTATTTTGTTCAGAAGAAGAGCCACTCTCCCTGTTGTTTGGCATTCCCCTGCCACGAGTAAAGTTCTGTAAAAACAACCCCCTACCTCATCGGCGGTGCCGGACGGAAACGCTGTGGTGCATTCACCATGAAAACACGTGCAAAATATATGCACGCATACATACACACAGCACTGTTAATGCACAGCAGTGTTAATACACAAGACACTTTATGCTCTAGACTGAAATGTAATAATGGGTGCGTTACAATATAATAAACAACGCGTACAAACTATACCATCTAGATGGGTAAAAAACAGCAATGATAACACGTTTTAACTGATCTACTATAACCAATAACCTTCGTTGTCCAGACACAACTTCATCAACAAGAGTCCTCAAAAATATCCATTAAACAAAGTCACCCCGCTATGAAGCATGCACCTCTTAGTATAAGTATATATCCATCAACATTGCGGCATATTATACTTATTTTCACAGATAAAGCCGATAAATTGATCACAGTTTACAGTCCATTGTAAATGTGCAAACTAACAACATGCACATAATTATTCAAGGAGATGCCCATCCCTATTCAAACGGAAGCGAACGATGATTCAGCATATTCCTACTTCGGCTTAAGCACAATGGCCACATGAGCTTAGGTATGTTGCTAGATATGAGGAGCTTCAGTACCGTGAATAGCAATTGAATGCAAATAAGTTCATGAACAAAATTATTCCAGCGAGATTTCATAAATGAGAAGAATAATCCGTATTAGTGTGCCGTAGCAATGGCAAGCAAATGGAAGTATGAACGTGAAAAAGACTTCATGCAAATAAACTAAACCTATGACTTCAATACACTCATTAAATATGAGGCCAATATTCCTAATTTTATTAATAATTCCAAGCGTTTGGAGTGGAAACAGAGAAGGAATTAGAATCGCACGCTTTTCTGTCATTAGCAATAACGTGCTTCAGTGATGTGGGGCATCTTCGTCAGCTTAACCTGTGAAAATAATCACAAAACCCCACTTACCAAGTAAACTACTGTTTGTACGTACATGGATCTGTACATCTGTGTATGTCCACTCGTGAGTTTATTTACACTCGTTGATGTGGATATGTACATGCGTGAATGTGTGTATAGGTATGTACAATAATTTGTGCGCACATTTGTTCGTGTAGTAGAACGCAATCCCTTTGTACGTACACTGCTGTATATGCACACTGATGTGTGTATGCGCACTTGTATGCATGTGCACCCGTGTGTATGTATGAAGCAGTGTGTATGCACATTCTACAACGCTGTGTATGTTCACTCGTGTGTGGGTCTGTGTACATGGGAGTGTATTTGTGTACTCGTATGTGATTATGCATTGGAACAAACAAATTGTTTTTATATTGTGTCGTACAAATAATTTAGGGGAAACGTGGTAGGAATGCGCCACCTCAACAGGGAACTACAGGGATGAGACCCCCCGCTCGTGGTGCTAAATGAATGAAAACAGCGCCACTGAGCAGACAGAGCCCCGCCCCTACAGCTCGTGAGTGTGACGTAGTGAGTGTGACCAGCGAACTGCCACGATGCTGCCAGGTAAGGGTAAACTTGTGTGATGGAGATGCTTCACCTGAAACTCGCCTCCACACGTGTTCGCTATGAACATTGTAACAATAAGGGACGATCAGTCATCTTTAACATAGCAGGTCTTTATTGTTCTGCAAGTATATTAACGTTAAAACTCGTAGAAACACATGCACACTCGTGTGTGAATGTACAACGCTGTATATACAGTCGTGTTTGGATGCACACTCGTGTGTGTATGTCTACTCGTCCGTGTTTTTTTAAAGGAAAACTATGGTAGCAATAACGTACGATTAGACATTTTTAAAAACAAATCAGGTCTTTATTAATCTGCAAGAAAACTCACGTTAATACTCGTATCGAAATCTTTATTAATACGCAGGCTCAAACAGGAAAGGAACTAGGCAAATTATTTCCCAATAGGAATTTAACAGTTAAAAGATATTCTTGAAATCAAACACGTAAACGTCGATTTCCCCTTTGACGTCCTTTTCGACTGAAGCCATTCGTCCAAAGTATAAAATTGTTGTCATTCTGAAATAAGTGAACACTTCTGGAACTTTAAAGGAAGACATTCATCTGAACACATTATAGAGTATTCACAACATCACTCTAGCTTGAAGTCCTAGAAATCACCGAAAAATATATATAAGCGACACGAATATGACTCTCCAGCCACTCCACTAAATCAAGCCATTTATCAGGATGCAACTGCATGGGGTCGAAAGAGGAATTTCGTTGAGGACTCATGACAACATTTTTACTCTTTGTTTGATGATGCCTGTGAAGTGTTGCTGACTGTGAAAATGCTTCCAACACACAGAGCAATCAAACGGTTTTGTTAAAATAATTACACTAGGTTGGAGTAGTGCTGGAAATCACTGATATTATCAATTGCACCTAATACATTGATCTAACAGAGAAACAAACGTGCACATTCCAGGACTTTAACAGAAGTTCTCAGTACTTTGATTATCCAGCCACTCCAGCAGCCATTTCTCATTATCAACCTGCATGGGGTCGAAATAGGAATTGTCGTCAGGGCTCAGTACATCCAGCCATCTCGCAGGATCCAACTGCATGGGGTCGAAATAGGAATTGTCGTCAGGACTCATTACATCCATGCATCTCTCAGGATCCACCTGCATAGGTTCGAAAGATGCCTTTTTTTCAGGACTCATTGCAGCACTCTGTATTTCTCCTTTTGATTTCACTTTCCTATCATTGCGGATCTTCTTATGCTTGTTTCGGGGTGATGACCGTGTCCTCTCCAACGGAGAACAATTGAATGGCTTATCGTCCGTGTGTGTTTCCTGGTGACGATGAAGATTTGATTTCCGTGAAAATGGCTTCCCACACAGAGAGCAATTGAACGGCTTCTCGCCCGTGTGTGTTTTTTGGTGAGTGTGAAGATCTGCTTTACGGGCAAATGCCTTCACACAAACAGAGCAATTGAATGGCTTCTCACCCGAGTGTGTTTTTTGGTGATTGCGAAGAGTTGATGAATCTGCAAATGACTTCCCGCACACAGAGCAATTGAACGGCTTCTCGCCCGTGTGTGTTTTCTGGTGCTTGTGATGAGTTGATGAATCTGCAAATGACTTCCCACACACAGAGCAATTGAACGGCTTCTCGCCCGTGTGTGTGTTTTGGTGAGTGTGAAGATCTGCTTTACGGGAAAATGCCTTCACACAAACAGAGCAATTGAATGGCTTCTCACCCGAGTGTGTTTTTTGGTGATTGCGAAGAGTTGATGAATCTGCAAATTTACTTCCCGCACACAGAGCAATTGAACGGCTTCTCGCCCGTGTGTGTTTTCTGGTGCTTGTGATGAGTTGATGAATCTGCAAATGACTTCCCACACACAGAGCAATTGAACGGCTTCTCGCCCGTGTGTGTTTTCTGGTGCTTGTGAAGATCTGATTTCCGTGCAAATGCCTTCCAGCACACAGCGCAATTGAACGGCTTCTCGCCCGTGTGTGTTTTTTGGTGAGTGTGAAGATCTGCTTTACGGGCAAATGCCTTCACACAAACAGAGCAATTGAATGGCTTCTCACCTGAGTGTGTTTTTTGGTGATTGCGAAGAGTTGATGAATCTGCAAATGACTTCCCGCACACAGAGCAATTGAACGGCTTCTCGCCCGTGTGTGTTTTCTGGTGCTTGTGATGAGTTGATGAATCTGCAAATGACTTCCCACACACAGAGCAATTGAACGGCTTCTCGCCCGTGTGTGTGTTTTGGTGAGTGTGAAGATCTGCTTTACGGGAAAATGCCTTCACACAAACAGAGCAATTGAATGGCTTCTCACCCGAGTGTGTTTTTTGGTGATTGCGAAGAGTTGATGAATCTGCAAATGACTTCCCGCACACAGAGCAATTGAACGGCTTCTCGCCCGTGTGTGTTTTCTGGTGCTTGTGATGAGTTGATGAATCTGCAAATGACTTCCCACACACAGAGCAATTGAACGGCTTCTCGCCCGTGTGTGTTTTCTGGTGCTTGTGAAGATCTGATTTCCGTGCAAATGCCTTCCAGCACACAGCGCAATTGAACGGCTTCTCGCCCGTGTGTGTTTTTTGGTGAGTGTGAAGATCTGCTTTACGGGCAAATGCCTTCACACAAACAGAGCAATTGAATGGCTTCTCACCCGAGTGTGTTTTTTGGTGATTGCGAAGAGTTGATGAATCTGCAAATGCCTTCCAGCACACAGCGCAATTGAATGGCTTCTTACCCGTGTGTGCGTGCCGCTGTGGAGAGTTTTTCTGCTCCATGTGACTGATTTTTCAGAGCAGAGAAACTTCGTGGATGTCTGGCTCAAATCGCCAAAAAGCAACTCTCACTAACGTCTAACCGAGTCACAGTAACGTCTCGGAAGTCGGAATACACACGCGATTACCAGTTTATCCACTAACAAAGACACTTACTTGTTGATGCACGGCGTATCGATGTCCCTGTAACCCGTCCGAAGAGATCGCCACGAACTCTCCCAAAGCAAAGTCCCCAACCAGTCGCCAAGCAATCGTGCTCGCCAGGCTGGGTCTCGTGGAAGAAGGGTTATCTGCAGAGCGGGGAGTCGAGCGTCTATGCTCATCAAAATCCCTCTCGAAATGCCCTTGAGGTCTGATTTTAAGCCCTTTATAATTCCGCTCTAGCATCCAAATTCTTTGTTCTCGACTTGGCCTATTATGGAATTTGCATTCAATTGTTATTTTTTACATTAACAATCCGCATATCTAGCAACATAATACGTATGTACATATCACTGAATAATTGTACACTTCCGTTTGAATACGGATGTGCATCTCTATGCATAATTCCATGATTCGTGTTAATTTGCTAATATTCACCCCCCAATGTCCTCTAAACTGCTGCAAGTTTAGAGGATGATAAAGTGACATACAGTCTGAAGTATCAAAATTGGTGATCTCGAGCTTGATTTGGAATAAGATGTGCAAGTTTATACTGTACTGACTTTGTTTTATAAATATATTTAAGTACAATCGTGTTGAGCGGGGTGTTTTCTAGAAAACGAGTGTTTTATATTAAAAATTCTGCCATTTGTTCGCGTAGTCGAACGCAATCCCTTTGTACTTACACTGCTGTGTATGTCCACTCGTGTGTGGGTGTGTGTACATGAGAGTGTATGTGTACTCGTGTATGATTATGTATTGGAACAAACAAATTATTTTTATATTATTGTCGTACAAAT
This sequence comes from Lethenteron reissneri, assembly GCF_015708825.2. NCBI lineage: Eukaryota > Metazoa > Chordata > Hyperoartia > Petromyzontiformes > Petromyzontidae > Lethenteron > Lethenteron reissneri. The sequence goes on from NW_026891509.1 coordinate 37,202, forward strand.
AATTGAGGGGCAACGTGGTAGGAATGCGCCACCACAACAGGGAACTACAGGGATGATACTCCCCGCTCGTGGTGCGAAATGAATGAAAACAGCGTAGAAACACATGCACACTCGTGTGTGAATGCACACCGCTGTATATACAGTCGTGTTTGGATGCACACTCGTGTGTGTGTGTCTACTCGTCCGTGTTTTTTTAAAGGAAAACTATGGTAGCAATAACGTACGATCAGTCATCTTTAAAAACAGGTCTTTATTAATCTGCAAGAAAGCTCACGTTAATACTCGTATCGAAATCTTTATTAATACGCATGCTCAAACAGGAAAGGAACTAGGCAAATTATTTCCCAATAGGAATTCAACAGTTAAAATATATTCTTAAAATCAAACACGTAAACGTCGATTTCCTCTTTGACGTCCTTTTCGACTGAAGCCATTCGTCCAAAGTATAAAATTGTTGTCATTCTGAAATCCGCGAACACTTCTGGAACTTAAAGGAAGACATTCATCTGAACACATTATAGAGCATTCACAACATCACTCTAGCTTGAAGTCCTAGAAATCACCGAAAAATATATATGAGACACGAATACTCCACTACATCAAGCCATATCTCAGGATGCAACTGCATGGGGTCGAAAGAGGAATTTCGTTGAGGACTCATGACAACATTTTTACTCTTTGTTTGATGATGCCTGTGAAGTGTTGCTGACCGTGAAAATGCTTCCAACACTCAGAGCAATCAAACAGTTTTGTTAAAATAATTACATTAGCTTGGAGTAGTGCTGGAACTCACTGATATAATCAATTGCACCTAATTAATTGATCTAACAGAGACACAAACGTGCACATTCCAGGACTTTAACAGAAGTACTCAATACTTTGATTATCCAGCCACTTCAGCAGCCATTTCTCATTATCAACCCGCATGGGGTCAAAAAAAGAATTGGCGTCAGGGCTCAGTACATCCAGCCATCTCGCAGGATCCAACTGCATGGGGTCGAAAAAGGAATTGTCGTCAGGGCTCAGTACATCCACTACATCCACGCATCTCTCAGTATCCACCTGCATAGGTTCGAAAGATGCATTTTTTTCTGAACTCATTGCAGCACTTTGTTTTTCACCTTTTGATTTCACTTCCCTATTTTTGCTGATCTTCTCATGCTTGTTTCGGGGCGATGACCGTGTCCTCTCCAACGGAGAACAATTTAATGGATTCTCGCCTTTGTGTGTTTTCTGGTGCCTGTGAAGATATGATTTCTGTGCAAATGCCTTCCTGCACACAGCGCAATTGAATGGCTTCTCACCCGTGTGTGTTTTCTGGTGAGTGTTAAGAGTTGATTTCCGCGAAAACGCCTTCCCACACACGGAGCAATTGAAAGGCTTCTCGCCCGAGTGTGTTTTCTGGTGATTGTTCAGTGTTGCCGACTGTGCAAATGCCTTCCCACAAAGAGAGCACTTGAATGGCTTCTCGCCCGTGTGTGTTTTCTGGTGACGGTGAAAATTTGATGAATCTGCAAATGCCTTCCCACACACAGAGCAATTGAACGGCTTCTCGCCCGTGTGTGTGTTCTGGTGACTGTGAAGTTTTTGTTTCCGTGAAAATGCCTTACCACAAAGAGAGCAATTGAACCGCTTCTTGCCAGTGTTTGTGTGGCGCTGTGGAGAGTTTTTCTGCTCCATGTGACTGATTCTTCAGAGCAGAGCAAATTTCGCGGATGTTGTTGAGAGTTAAAGGCACCCTCTAAGGTGCGTGGATGTGTGGCTTAAATCGCCAAGAAGCAAACTCTTACCAACGTCTAACCGATACACAGTAAGTCGGACTACACACGCGATTACCAGTTTATCCACTAACAAAGACACTTACTTGTTGATGCACGGCGTATCGATGTCCCTGTAACCCGTCTGACGAGATCGCCACGAACTCTCCCGAAGCGAAGTCGTCAACTAGTCGCCAAGCAATCGTGCTCGCCAGGCTGGGTCTCATGGAAGAAGGGTTATCTGCAGAGCGAGGAGTCGAGCGTCTATCCTCAGCAAAATCCCTCTCGAAATGACCTTGAGGTCTGATTTTAAGCCTCTTATAACTTCGCTCTAGCATCCAAATCCTTTGTTCTCGAATTGGCCTATTATGGACTTTGCATTCAATTGTAAATTTTTAACATTAACAATCCGCATATCTAGCAACATAATACGTATGTACATCTCAATGCATAATTGTACACTTCCGTTTGAATAAAGATGTGCATCTCCATGCATAATTCCATGATTCTTGTTAATTTGCTAATATTCACCCCCCAATGTCCTCAAAGCTGCTGCAAGTTTAAAAATTGGTGATCTAGACCTTGATTTGGAATAAGATGTGCAAGTTTATATAAAACGAGTGTTTTATATAATAATTTATTTCGATTTAAAGCTTTCGTGACTGCAGGGATTCATCTTCTTGGTTCTTTCGGTATTCTCAGAATTGTTTTATTATGTTTTATTTTTATTATTTTATTACTTCCCTTCTACGTGACTTTTCCGAAAGAACCAAGAAGATAATAATTTATGATATGAACTTTGAATAATCATCTGAATGGTTTAGCTTGTAAGCTTGGTTTATTATAATGTCCATAGTGAAGGTTTTTTTGGTTAGATCGCTTAAATATATAAATGTGTTGTTGAAACCCGCCACCACCCGACAAAGCCAACTAGTAAGGGTTGTCACGTAAACAGAACATGCCAATTTTCCACTAGCACAGCACACCGGTGTGTTGGAGAGCCAAGCCACAACATTTACAATCTGAGTACGACGTTTCGCCTGTAATTAAAACTAGCTTAATCAGTCGACAATCAGATATGGGAAGTCTCACTGTTTCGTTGCTTATATTGAAGCATAGATGTGTTGACCACGCAGCTGCGCTCTTGAACAATGTGGGAAGGCGGGAGCGTGGGATTACTGAGGCAATGTACATTAAGTGTGTCCACTATGCGAGCCCTTTGAACGTGTCCTTCCTGTCTATTGTGTTTATTAAAATAGTCCTTCCAACGGTAATCTCTACTGATGTACGCTTTCCTTTGTCGGTATGCATTTATTTAATGTTTTTTTTTAAGGCGCATTTATATACTTCCGCGATATAACCTAACAACCTCTATTATGGAGGATATTGGTCCCGAAATCCTACGTGTTAAACTCGTGTGTATGTGTTTATATTTTGGATGTTTTTTTTAATGATGATTGCATTAAAAATGGAGATGTTACCAGCGCCTCGAACCCGTCCAGAGACCTTTTGGGCCTCTGTGGTGGCTACGAGACTTCCCTCCAGGACATTGTTCACATCCACCGCAGCGTTACCGTCCGGCACCGCGGATGAGGTAGCGGATTCTTTTTTCCGAACATTACTCGTGGCTGGGTAATACCAAACAACAGGGGCTCGTGAAAAAAAAATACTACTGTTTGTATGTACATGGATATGTACTTCTGTGTATGTCCAGTCGTGTGTTTATTTACACTCGTTGATGTGGATATGTACATGCGTGAATGTGTGTGTATAGGTATGTACAATAATTTGTTCGCACATTTGTTCGTGTAGTAGAACGCAATCCCTTTGTACGTCAGACAAAGAATTTAGGGGCAACGTGGTAGGAATGCGCCACCACAACAGAAAACTACAGGGATGAGACTCCCCGCTCGTGGTGCTAAATGAATGAAAACAGCGCCACTGAGCAGGCAGAGCCCCGCCCCTACAGCTCGTGAGTGTGACGTAGTGAGTGTGACCAGCGGACTGCCACGATGCTGCCAGGTAAGGGTAAACTTGTGTGATGGAGATGCTTCACCTGAAACTCGCCTCCACACGTGTTCGCTATGAACACTGTAGCAATAAGGGACGATCAGTCATCTTTAACATAGCAGGTCTTTATTGTTCTGCAAGTATATTAACGTTAAAACTCGTAGAAACACATGCACACTCGTGTGTGAATGTACAACGCTGTATATACAGTCGTGTTTGGATGCACACTCGTGTGTGTATGTCTACTCGTCCGTGTTTTTTTAAAAGGAAAATATGGTAGCAATAACGTACGATCAGTCATCTTTAAAAACAAATCAGGTCTTTATTAATCTGCAAGAAAACTCACGTTAATACTCGTATCGAAATCTTTATAATACGCAGGC
>NW_026891510.1:0-24241 GCF_015708825.2 Lethenteron reissneri
CGAAATCCCGTACGAATCCAGTCCGAAATCCGTCGCAATCCCGTCCGAATCCCGTCCAATCCTGTACGAAATCCCGTCCGAAATCCCGTTCGAATCCCGTCCGAAATCCCGTACGAATCCCGTACGAATCCTGTACGAAATCCCGTCCGAATCCCGTCCAAAAATCCTGTACGAAATCCCGTACGAAATCCTGTACGAATCCAGTCCGAAATCCCATCCGAAATCCCGTTCGAAATCCCGTCCGAAATCCCGTCCAAAATCCCGTACTATCCCGTACGAAATCCTGTAACGAAATCCCGTACGAAATCGAAATCCCGTAAATCGAAATCCCGTACGAAATCCCTACGAAATCCCGTACGAAATCGAAATCCCGTACGAAATCCCATAGGAAATCCCTTCCGAAATCTAAATCCCTCCAAATCTAATCAAGTTCCGAAATCCCCGTCCAAAAACCCGTCCGAAATACCTTCCGAAATCCCGTACGAATCTTGTACGAATCCAGTCCGAAATCCCCGTACAAAATCGTAATCCCGTACGAAATCCCGTACGAAATCGAAATCCCGTATGAAATCGAAATCCCGTTTGAAATCCGTATGAAATCCCGTATGAAATCGAAATCCCGTACGAAATCCCATACGAATCCCTTCCGAAATCGAAATCTCGTCCGATATCTAAATCCCGTCGAAATCCCGTCCAAACCCAGTCCGAAATCCCTCCGAAATCCCTACGAATCCTGTACGAAATCCAGTCCGAAATCCCCCACAAAACGTTATCCCCTACGAATCCCATACGAAATCGAATCCCGTATGAATCGAAATCCCGTTTGAAATCCCGTACGAAAGCCCGTATGAAATCGAAATCCCGTACGAAATCCCTACGAAATCCCTTCCGAAATCTAATCCCGTCCGATATTAAATCCCGTCCGAAATCCCGTCCAAAAACCAGTCCGAAATCCCGTCGAATCCCGTACGAAATCCCATCCGAAATCCCGTCCGAAATCCGCGTCTGAAATCCCGTCCAAATTCTGTCCGAATCCCGTACGAAATCCAGTACGAAATGCGTAAGAAATCCCGTACGAATCCCGTCCGAAATCCCGTCCGAAATTCTGTACGAAATCCCGTACGAAATCCCGTACAAATCCTATACGAAATCCCGTTCGAATCCCGTCTGAAATCCCGTCTGAAATCCTGTACCAAAATCCCGTCCGAAATCCCGTCCAAAATCCAGTCCGAATCCCGTACGAAATCCTACAAATCCTGTACGAAATCCAGTCCGAAATCTCATCCGAAATCCCGTCCGAAATCCCGTCCGAAATCCCGTCCAAAATCCTGTACGAAATCCCGTCCGAAATCCCGTCCGAAATCCCGTCCGAATCCCGTCCAAAATCCTGTACGAAATCCTGTACGAAATCCAGGTCCGAAATCCCGTCCGAAATCCCGTCCAAAATTCTGTACGAAATCTCGTACGAAATCCTGTACGAATCCAGTCCGAAATCCCATCCGAAATCCCGTCCGAAATCCCGTCCAAAATCCCGCCAAAATCCCGTACGACATCCCGTACGAAATCCTGTACGAAATCCCGTACGAAATCGAAATCCCGTATGAAATCGAAATCCCGTACGAAATCCCGTCCGAAATCCCGTCCGAAATCCCGTCCGAAATCCCGTCCGAAATCCCGTCTGAAATCCTGTGTCCGAAATCCCGTCCGAAATCCCGTCCGAAATCCTGTACGAAATCCCGTACGAAATCCCGTACGAATCCTATAACGAAATCCCGTCCGAAATCCCGTCTGAAATCCCGTCTGAAATCCTGTACGAAATCCCGTCGTCCGAAATCCCGTCCGAAATCCAGTCCGAAATCCCGTACGAAATCCCATACAAAAATCCTGTACAAATCCAGTCCGAAATCTCATCCGAAATCCCGTCCGAAATCCCGTCCGAAATCCCGTCCAAAATCCTGTACGAAATCCCGTCCGAAATCCCGTCCGAAATCCCGTCCGAAATCCCGTACGAAATCCCGTACGAAATCCTGTAACGAAATCCCGTCCGAATCCCGTCCAAAATCCTGTACGAAATCCCGTACGAAATTCCTGTACGAAATCCAGTCCGAAATCCCATCCGAAATCCCGTCCGAAATCCCGTCCAAAATCCTGTAACGAAATCCCGTACGAAATCCTGTACGAAATCCAGTCCGAAATCCCGTCCGAAATCCCGTCCGAAATCCCGTCCAAAATCCTGTACGAAATCCCGTCCGAAATCCCGTCCAAAATCCTGTACGAAATCCCGTACGAAATCCTGTACGAAATCCAGTCCGAAATCCCATCCGAAATCCCGTTCGAAATCCCGTCCGAAATCCCGTCCAAAATCCCGTACGACATCCCGTACGAAATCCTGTACGAAATCCCGTACGAAATCGAAATCCCGTATGAAATCGAAATCCCGTACGAAATCCTGTACGAAATCCCGTACGAAATCGAAATCCCGTACGAAATCCCATAGGAAATCCCTTCCGAAATCTAAATCCCGTCCAAAATCTAAATCAAGTCCGAAATCCCGTCCAAAAACCAGTCCGAAATACCTTCCGAAATCCTGTACGAAATCTTGTACGAAATCCAGTCCGAAATCCCGTACAAAATCGTAATCCCGTACGAAATCCCGTACGAAATCGAAATCCCGTATGAAATCGAAATCCCGTTTGAAATCCCGTATGAAATCCCGTATGAAATCGAAATCCCGTACGAAATCCCATACGAAATCCCTTCCGAAATCGAAATCTCGTCCGATATCTAAATCCCGTCCGAAATCCCGTCCAAAAACCAGTCCGAAATCCCTTCCGAAATCTCGTACGAAATCCTGTACGAAATCCAGTCCGAAATCCCGCACAAAAACGTTATCCCCTACGAAATCCCATACGAAATCGAAATCCCGTATGAAATCGAAATCCCGTTTGAAATCCCGTACGAAATCCCGTATGAAATCGAAATCCCGTACGAAATCCCATACGAAATCCCTTCCGAAATCTAAATCCCGTCCGATATCTAAATCCCGTCCGAAATCCCGTCCAAAAACCAGTCCGAAATCCCGTACGAAATCCCGTACGAAATCCCATCCGAAATCCCGTCCGAAATCGCGTCCGAAATCCCGTCCAAAATTCTGTCCGAAATCCCGTACGAAATCCAGTACGAAATGCCGTAAGAAATCCCGTACGAAATCCCGTCCGAAATCCCGTCCGAAATTCTGTACGAAATCCCGTACGAAATCCCGTACGAAATCCTATACGAAATCCCGTTCGAAATCCCGTCTGAAATCCCGTCTGAAATCCTGTACAAAATCCCGTCCGAAATCCCGTCCGAAATCCAGTCCGAAATCCCGTACGAAATCCCATACAAAATCCTGTACGAAATCCAGTCCGAAATCTCATTCGAAATCCCGTCCGAAATCCCGTCCGAAATCCCGTCCAAAATCCTGTACGAAATCCCGTCCGAAATCCCGTCCGAAATCCCGTCCGAAATCCCGTCCGAAATCCCGTCCAAAATCCTGTACGAAATCCTGTACGAAATCCAGTCCGAAATCCCGTCCGAAATCCCGTCCAAAATTCTGTACGAAATCTCGTACGAAATCCTGTACGAAATCCAGTCCGAAATCCCATCCGAAATCCCGTCCGAAATCCCGTCCGAAATCCCGTCCAAAATCCCGTACGACATCCCGTACGAAATCCTGTACGAAATCCCGTACGAAATCGAAATCCCGTATGAAATCGAAATCCCGTACGAAATCCCGTCCGAAATCCCGTCCGAAATCCCGTCCGAAATCCCGTCCGAAATCCCGTCTGAAATCCTGTCCGAAATCCCGTCCGAAATCCCGTCCGAAATCCTGTACGAAATCCCATACAAAATCCCGTACGAAATCCCGTACGAAATCGAAATCCCGTACGAAATCCCGGAGGAAATCGAAATCCCGTCGGAAATCTCGTCAGAAATCCCGTACGAAATAGAAATCCCTTACAAAATCCCGTACGAAATCGAAATCCCATACGAAATCCCGTACGAAATCCCGTCTGAAATCGAAATCCCGTCCGAAATCCTGTACGAAATCGAAATCCCTTACAAAATCCCGTTCGACATCCCGTACGAAATAGAAATCCCGTACGAAATCCCGTACGAAATCGAAATCCCGTTCCAAATCCCGTACGAAATCGAAATCCCGTACGAAATCCCGTCCGAAATCCCGTTCGAAATCCCGTCCGAAATCCCGTCCGAAATCCCGTCCGAAATCCAGTACGAAATCCCGTAAGAAATCCCGTACGAAATCCCGTCCGAAATCCCGTCCGAAATCCTGTACGAAATCCCGTACGAAATCCCGTATGAAATCTTATACGAAATCCCGTCCGAAATCCCGTCTGAAATCCTGTCCGAAATCCCGTACGAAATCCCGTTCGAAATCCCGTCTGAAATCCAGTCCGAAATCCCGTACGAAATCCCATACAAAATCCTGTACGAAATCCAGTCCGAAATCCCATCCGAAATCCCGTCCAAAATCCTGTACGAAATCCCGTACGAAATCCTGTACGAAATCCAGTCCGAAATCCCATCCGAAATCCCGTCCGAAATCCCGTCCGAAATCCCGTCCAAAATCCCGTACGACATCCCGTACGAAATCCTGTACGAAATCCCGTACGAAATCGAAATCCCATATGAAATCGAAATCCCGTACGAAATCCCGTACGAAATCCCGTACGAAATCGAAATCCCGTACGAAATCCCATACGAAATCCCTTCCTAAATCTAAATCCCGTCCAAAATCTAAATCACGTCCGAAATCCCGTCCAAAAACCAGTCCGAAATCCCTTCCGAAATCCGGTACGAAATCCTGTACGAAATCCAGTCGGAAATCCCGTACAAAATCGTAATCCCGTACGAAATCCCGTACGAAATCGAAATTTCGTACGAAATCGAAATCCCGTACGAAATCCCGTACGAAATCCCGTACGAAATCCCATCCGAAATCCCGTCCGAAATCGCGTCCGAAATCCAGTCCGAAATCCCGTACGAAATCCAGTACGAAATCCCGTAAGAAATCCCGTACGAAATCCCGTCCGAAATCCCGTCCAAAATCCTGTACGAAATCCCGTACGAAATCCCGTACGAAATCCCATACGAAATCCCGTCCGAAATCCCGTCTGAAATCCCGTCCAAAATCCCGTACGAAATCCCGTCCGAAATCCCGTCCGAAATCCAGTCCGAAATCCCGTACGAAATCCCATACAAAATCCTGTACGAAATCCAGGCCGAAATCTCATCCGAAATCCCGTCCGAAATCCCATACGAAATCCCGTCCAAAATCCTGTACGACATCCCGTATGAAATCCTGTACGAAATCCCGTAAGAAATCCCGTACGAAATCCCGTCCGAAATCCCGTCCGAAATCCTGTACGAAATCCCGTACGAAATCCCGTACGAAATCCCATACGAAATCCCGTCCGAAATCCCGTCTGAAATCCCTTCCGAAATCCCGTACGAAATCCCGTCCGAAATCCCGTCCGAAATCCAGTCCGAAATCCCGTACAAAATCCCATACAAAATCCTGTACGAAATCCAGTCCGAAATCTCATCCGAAATCCCGTCCGAAATCCGGTACGACATCCCGTACGAAATCCAGTCCGAAATCCCGTCCGAAATCCCGTCCAAATTCTGTACGAAATCCCGTACGAAATCCTGTACGAAATCCAGTCCGAAATCCCATCCGAAATCCCGTCCGAAATCCCGTCCGAAATCCTGTCCAAAATCCCGTACGACATCCCGTACGAAATCCTGTACGAAATCCCGTACGAAATCGAAATCCCGTATGAAATCGAAATCCCGTACGAAATCCCGTACGAAATCCCGTACGAAATCGAAATCCCGTACGAAATCCCAAAAGAAATTCCCTTCCGAAATCTAAAACCCGTCCAAAATCTAAATCACGTCCGAAATCCCGTCCAAAAACCAGTCCGAAATCCCTTCCGAAATCCCGTACGAAATCCTGTACGAAATCCCGTACGAAATCGCGTCCGAAATCCAGTCCGAAATCCCGTACGAAATCCAGTACGAAATCCCGTAAGAAATCCCGTACGAAATCCCGTCCGAAATCCCGTCCGAAATCCCGTACGAAATCCCGTACGAAATCCCGTACGAAATCCCATACGAAATCCCGTCCGAAATCCCGCCTAAAATCCCGTCCGAAATCCCGTACGAAATCCCGTCCGAAATCCCGTCCGAAATCCCGTCTGAAATCCTGTCCGAAATCCCGTCCGAAATCCCGTATGAAATCCTGTACGAAATCCCATACAAAATCCCGTACGAAATCCCGTACAAAATCGAAATCCCGTACGAAATCCCGGAGGAAATCGAAATCCCGTCGGAAATCCCGTCAGAAATCCCGTACAAAATAGAAATCCCTTACAAAATCCCGTACGAAATCGAAATCCCGTACGAAATCCCGTAGAAAATCGAAATCCCATACGAAATCCCGTACGAAATCCCGTCTGAAATCGAAATCCCGTCCGAAATCCCGGAGGAAATCGAAATCCCGTCGGAAATCCCGTCAGAAATCCCGTACAAATAGAAATCCCTTACAAAATCCCGTACGAAATCGAAATCCCGTACGAAATCCCGTAGAAAATCGAAATCCCATACGAAATCCCGTACGAAATCCCGTCTGAAATCGAAATCCCGTCTGAAATCCTGTACGAAATCGAAATCTCTTACAAAATCCCGTTCGACATCCCGTACGAAATAGAAATCCCGTACGAAATCCCGTACGAAATCGAAATCCCGTTCGAAATCCTGTACGAAATCGAAATCCCGTACAAAATCCCGTCCGAAATCGAAATCCCGACCGAAATCCCGTTCGAAATCCCGTCCGAAATCCCGTCCGAAATCCCGTCCGAAATCCCGTACGAAATCCAGTACGAAATCCCGTAAGAAATCTCGTCCGAAATCCCGTCCGAAATCCTGTACGAAATCCCGTACGAAATCCCGTACGAAATCCCGTACGAAATCCCACACGAAATCCCATCCGAAATCCCGTCCGAAATCCAGTCCGAAATCCCGTACGAAATCCCATACAAAATCCTGTACGAAATCCAGTCCGAAATCTCATCCGAAATCCCGTCCGAAATCCCGTCCAAAATCCCGTCCAAAATCCTGTACAAAATCCCGTCCGAAATCCCGTCCGAAATCCCGTCCAAAATCCTGTACGAAATCCCGTACGAAATCCCGTACGAAATCCTGTACGAAATCCCGTACGAAATCGAAATCCCGTATGAAATCGAAATCCCGTACGAAATCCCGTACGAAATCCCGTACGAAATCGAAATCCCGTACGAAATCCCATACGAAATCCCTTCCGAAATCTAAATCCCGTCCAAAATCTAAATCAAGTCCGAAATCCCGTCCAAAAACCAGTCCGAAATACCTTCCGAAATCCCGTACGAAATCTTGTACGAAATCCTGTCCGAAATCCCGTACAAAATCGTAATCCCGTATGAAATCCCGTACGAAATCGAAATCCCGTATGAAATCAAAATCCCGTTTGAAATCCCGTACAAAATCCCGTATGAAATCGAAATCCTGTACCAAATCCCATACGAAATCCCTTCCGAAATCGAAATCCCGTCCGATATCTAAATCCCGTCCGAAATCCCGTTCAAAAACCAGTCCGAAATCCCGTCAGAAATCCCGTACAAAATAGAAATCCCTTACAAAATCCCGTACGAAATCGAAATCCCGTACGAAATCCCGTAGAAAATCGAAATCCCATACGAAATCCCGTACGAAATCCCGTCTGAAATCGAAATCCCGTCCGAAATCCTGTACGAAATCGAAATCTCTTACAAAATCCCGTTCGACATCCCGAACGAAATAGAAATCCCGTACGAAATCCCGTACGAAATCGAAATCCCGTTCAAAATCCTGTACGAAATCGAAATCCCGTACGAAATCCCGTCCGAAATCGAAATCCCGACCGAAATCCCGTTCGAAATCCCGTCCGAAATCCCGTCCGAAATCCCGTCCGAAATCCCGTACGAAATCCAGTACGAAATCCCGTAAGAAATCTCGTCCGAAATCCCGTCCGAAATCCTGTACGAAATCCCGTACGAAATCCCGTACGAAATCCCGTACGAAATCCCACACGAAATCCCGTCCGAAATCCCGTCCGAAATCCAGTCCGAAATCCCGTACGAAATCCCATACAAAATCCTGTACGAAATCCAGTCCGAAATCTCATCCGAAATCCCGTCCGAAATCCCGTCCGAAATCCCGTCCAAAATCCTGTACGAAATCCCGTCCGAAATCCCGTCCGAAATCCCGTCCAAAATCCTGTACGAAATCCCGTACGAAATCCCGTACGAAATCCTGTACGAAATCCCGTACGAAATCGAAATCCCGTATGAAATCGAAATCCCGTACGAAATCCCGTACGAAATCGAAATCCCGTACGAAATCCCATACGAAATCCCTTCCGAAATCTAAATCCCGTCCAAAATCTAAATCAAGTCCGAAATCCCGTCCAAAAACCAGTCCGAAATACCTTCCGAAATCCCGTACGAAATCTTGTACGAAATCCTGTCCGAAATCCCGTACAAAATCGTAATCCCGTATGAAATCCCGTACGAAATCGAAATCCCGTATGAAATCAAAATCCCGTTTGAAATCCCGTACAAAATCCCGTATGAAATCGAAATCCTGTACCAAATCCCATACGAAATCCCTTCCGAAATCGAAATCCCGTCCGATATCTAAATCCCGTCCGAAATCCCGTTCAAAAACCAGTCCGAAATCCCGTCAGAAATCCCGTACAAAATAGAAATCCCTTACAAAATCCCGTACGAAATCGAAATCCCGTACGAAATCCCGTAGAAAATCGAAATCCCATACGAAATCCCGTACGAAATCCCGTCTGAAATCGAAATCCCGTCCGAAATCCTGTACGAAATCGAAATCTCTTACAAAATCCCGTTCGACATCCCGAACGAAATAGAAATCCCGTACGAAATCCCGTACGAAATCGAAATCCCGTTCAAAATCCTGTACGAAATCGAAATCCCGTACGAAATCCCGTCCGAAATCGAAATCCCGACCGAAATCCCGTTCGAAATCCCGTCCGAAATCCCGTCCGAAATCCCGTCCGAAATCCCGTCCGAAATCCCGTACGAAATCCAGTACGAAATCCCGTAAGAAATCTCGTCCGAAATCCCGTCCGAAATCCTGTACGAAATCCCGTACGAAATCCCGTACGAAATCCCGTACGAAATCCCACACGAAATCCCGTCCGAAATCCCGTCCGAAATCCAGTCCGAAATCCCGTACGAAATCCCATACAAAATCCTGTACGAAATCCAGTCCGAAATCTCATCCGAAATCCCGTCCGAAATCCCGTCCGAAATCCCGTCCAAAATCCTGTACGAAATCCCGTCCGAAATCCCGTCCGAAATCCCGTCCAAAATCCTGTACGAAATCCCGTACGAAATCCCGTACGAAATCCTGTACGAAATCCCGTACGAAATCGAAATCCCGTATGAAATCGAAATCCCGTACGAAATCCCGTACGAAATCCCGTACGAAATCGAAATCCCGTACGAAATCCCATACGAAATCCCTTCCGAAATCTAAATCCCGTCCAAAATCTAAATCAAGTCCGAAATCCCGTCCAAAAACCAGTCCGAAATACCTTCCGAAATCCCGTACGAAATCTTGTACGAAATCCTGTCCGAAATCCCGTACAAAATCGTAATCCCGTATGAAATCCCGTACGAAATCGAAATCCCGTATGAAATCAAAATCCCGTTTGAAATCCCGTACAAAATCCCGTATGAAATCGAAATCCTGTACCAAATCCCATACGAAATCCCTTCCAAAATCGAAATCCCGTCCGATATCTAAATCCCGTCCGAAATCCCGTTCAAAAACCAGTCCGAAATCCCTTCCGAAATCCCGTACGAAATCCTGTACGAAATCCAGTCCGACATCCCGCACAAAAACGTAATCCCGTACGAAATCCCGTACGAAATCGAAATCCCGTATGAAATCGAAATCCCGTTTGAAATCCCGTACAAAATCCCGTATGAAATCGAAATCCCGTACGAAATCCCATATGAAATCCCTTCCGAAATCTAAATCCCGTCCGATATCTAAATCCCGTCCGAAATCCCGTCCAAAAACCAGTCCGAAATCCCGTACGAAATCCTGTACGAAATCCAGTCCGAAATCCCGTACAAAATCGAAATCCCGTACGAAATCCCGTACGAAATCCCGTACGAAATCCCATCCGAAATCCCGTCCGAAATCGCGTCCGAAATCCAGTCCGAAATTCCGTACGAAATCCAGTACGAAATCCCGTAAGAAATCCCGTACGAAATCCCGTCCGAAATCCCGTCCGAAATCCTGTACGAAATCCCGTACGAAATCCCGTATGAAATCCTATACGAAATCCCGTCCGAAATCCCGTCTGAAATCCCGTCTGAAATCCCGTACGAAATCCCGTCCGAAATCCCGTCCGAAATCCAGTCCGAAATCCCGTACGAAATCCCATACAAAATCCTGTACGAAATCCAGTCCGAAATCTCATCCGAAATCCCGTCCGAAATCCCGTCCGAAATCCCGTCCAAAATCCTGTACGACATCCCGTACGAAATCCTGTACGAAATCCCGTCCGAAATCCCGTCCGAAATCCCGTCCAAAATCCTGTACGACATCCCGTACGAAATCCTGTACGAAATCCAGTCCGAAATCCCGTCCGAAATCCCGTCCAAAATTCTGTACAAAATCTCGTACGAAATCCTGTACAAAATCCAGTCCGAAATCCCATCCGAAATCCCGTCCGAAATCCCGTCCGAAATCTCGTCCAAAATCCCGTACGACATCCCGTACGAAATCCTGTACGAAATCCCGTACGAAATCGAAATCCCGTATGAAATCGAAATCCCGTACGAAATCCCGTCCGAAATCCCGTCCAAAATCCCATCCGAAATCCTGTCCGAAATCCCGTCTGAAATCCTGTCCGAAATCCCGTCCGAAATCCCGTCCGAAATCCTGTACGAAATCCCATACAAAATCCCGTACGAAATCCCGTACGAAATTGAAATCCCGTACGAAATCCCGGAGGAAATCGAAATCCCGTCAGAAATCCCGTCAGAAATCCCGTACGAAATAGAAATCCCTTACAAAATCCCGTACGAAATCGAAATCCCATACGAAATCCCGTACGAAATCCCGTCTGAAATCGAAATCCCGTCCGAAATCCTGTACGAAATCGAAATCCCTTACAAAATCCCGTTCGACATCCCGTACAAAATAGAAATCCCGTATGAAATCCCGTACGAAATCGAAATCCCGTTCGAAATCCCGTACGAAATCGAAATCCCGTACGAAATCCCGTCCGAAATCCCGTTCGAAATCCCGTCCGAAATCCCGTCCGAAATCCCGTCCGAAATCCCGTACGAAATCCAGTACGAAATCCCGTCCGAAATCCTGTACGAAATCCCATACAAAATCCCGTACGAAATCCCGTACGAAATCGAAATCCCGTACGAAATCCCGGAGGAAATCGAAATCCCGTCGGAAATCCCGTCAGAAATCCCGTACGAAATAGAAATCCCTTACAAAATCCTGTACGAAATCGAAATCCCATACGAAATCCCGTACGAAATCCCGTCTGAAATCGAAATCCCGTCCGAAATCCTGTACGAAATCGAAATCCCTTACAAAATCCCGTTCGACATCCCGTACGAAATAGAAATCCCGTACGAAATCCCGTACGAAATCGAAATCCCGTTCGAAATCCCGTACGAAATCGAAATCCCGTACGAAATCCCATCCGAAATCCCGTTCGAAATCCCGTCCGAAATCCCGTCTGAAATCCCGTCCGAAATCCCGTACGAAATCCAGTACGAAATCCCGTAAGAAATCCCGTACGAAATCCCGTCCGAAATCCCGTCCGAAATCCTGTACGAAATCCCGTACGAAATCCCGTATGAAATCTTATACGAAATCCCGTCCGAAATCCCGTCTGAAATCCTGTCCGAAATCCCGTACGAAATCCCGTTCGAAATCCCGTCCAAAATCCAGTCCGAAATCCCGTACGAAATCCCATACAAAATCCTGTACGAAATCCAGTCTGAAATCCCATCCGAAATCCCGTCCAAAATCCTGTACAAAATCCCGTACGAAATCCTGTACGAAATCCAGTCCGAAATCCCATCCGAAATCCCGTCCGAAATCCCGTCCGAAATCCCGTCCAAAATCCCGTACGACATCCCGTACGAAATCCTGTACGAAATCCCGTACGAAATCGAAATCCCATATGAAATCGAAATCCCGTACGAAATCCCGTACGAAATCCCGTACGAAATCGAAATCCCGTACGAAATCCCATACGAAATCCTGTCCGAAATCCCGTACGAAATCCTGTATGAAATCGAAATCCCGTACGAAATCTAAATCCCGTTCGATATCTAAATCCCGTCCGAAATCCCGTCCAAAAACCAGTCCGAAATCCCTTCCGAAATCCCGTACGAAATCCTGTACGAAATCCAGTCCGAAATCCCGTACAAAATCGAAATCCCGTACGATATCCCGGACGAAATCGAAATTTCATACGAAATCGAAATCCCGTACGAAATCCCATCCGAAATCCCGTCCGAAATCGCGTCCGAAATCCAGTCCGAAATCCCGTACGAAATCCAGTACGAAATCCCGTAAGAAATCCCGTACGAAATCCCGTCCGAAATCCCGTCCAAAATCCTGTACGAAATCCCGTACGAAATCCCGTACGAAATCCCATACGAAATCCCGTCCGAAATCCCGTCTGAAATCCCGTCCAAAATCCCGTACGAAATCCCGTCCGAAATCCCGTCCGAAATCCAGTCCGAAATCCCGTACGAAATCCCATACAAAATCCTGTACGAAATCCAGTCCGAAATCTCATCCGAAATCCCGTCCGAAATCCCATACGAAATCCCGTCCAAAATCCTGTACGACATCCCGTATGAAATCCTGTACGAAATCCCATAAGAAATCCCGTACAAAATCCCGTCCGAAATCCCGTCCGAAATCCTGTACGAAATCCCGTACGAAATCCCGTACGAAATCCCATACGAAATCCCGTCCGAAATCCCGTCTGAAATCCCTTCCGAAATCCCGTACGAAATCCCGTCCGAAATCCCGTCCGAAATCCAGTCCGAAATCCCGTACAAAATCCCATACAAAATCCTGTACGAAATCCAGTCCGAAATCTCATCCGAAATCCCGTCCGAAATCCGGTACGACATCCCGTACGAAATCCAGTCCGAAATCCCGTCCGAAATCCCGTCCAAAATTCTGTACGAAATCCCGTACGAAATCCTGTACGAAATCCAGTCCGAAATCCCATCCGAAATCCCGTCCGAAATCCCGTCCGAAATCCTGTCCAAAATCCCGTACGACATCCCGTACGAAATCCTGTACGAAATCCCGTACGAAATCGAAATCCCGTATGAAATCGAAATCCCGTACGAAATCCCGTACGAAATCCCGTACGAAATCGAAATCCCGTACGAAATCCCAAAAGAAATCCCTTCCGAAATCTAAAACCCGTCCAAAATCTAAATCACGTCCGAAATCCCGTCCAAAAACCAGTCCGAAATCCCTTCCGAAATCCCGTACGAAATCCTGTACGAAATCCCGTACGAAATCGCGTCCGAAATCCAGTCCGAAATCCCGTACGAAATCCAGTACGAAATCCCGTAAGAAATCCCGTACGAAATCCCGTCCGAAATCCCGTCCGAAATCCCGTACGAAATCCCGTACGAAATCCCGTACGAAATCCCATACGAAATCCCGTCCGAAATCCCGCCTAAAATCCCGTCCGAAATCCCGTACGAAATCCCGTCCGAAATCCCGTCCGAAATCCCGTCTGAAATCCTGTCCGAAATCCCGTCCGAAATCCCGTATGAAATCCTGTACGAAATCCCATACAAAATCCCGTACGAAATCCCGTACAAAATCGAAATCCCGTACGAAATCCCGGAGGAAATCAAAATCCCGTTTGAAATCCCGTACAAAATCCCGTATGAAATCGAAATCCTGTACCAAATCCCATACGAAATCCCTTCCGAAATCGAAATCCCGTCCGATATCTAAATCCCGTCCGAAATCCCGTTCAAAAACCAGTCCGAAATCCCGTCAGAAATCCCGTACAAAATAGAAATCCCTTACAAAATCCCGTACGAAATCGAAATCCCGTACGAAATCCCGTAGAAAATCGAAATCCCATACGAAATCCCGTACGAAATCCCGTCTGAAATCGAAATCCCGTCCGAAATCCCGGAGGAAATCGAAATCCCGTCGGAAATCCCGTCAGAAATCCCGTACAAAATAGAAATCCCTTACAAAATCCCGTACGAAATCGAAATCCCGTACGAAATCCCGTAGAAAATCGAAATCCCATACGAAATCCCGTACGAAATCCCGTCTGAAATCGAAATCCCGTCTGAAATCCTGTACGAAATCGAAATCTCTTACAAAATCCCGTTCGACATCCCGTACGAAATAGAAATCCCGTACGAAATCCCGTACGAAATCGAAATCCCGTTCGAAATCCTGTACGAAATCGAAATCCCGTACAAAATCCCGTCCGAAATCGAAATCCCGACCGAAATCCCGTTCGAAATCCCGTCCGAAATCCCGTCCGAAATCCCGTCCGAAATCCCGTACGAAATCCAGTACGAAATCCCGTAAGAAATCTCGTCCGAAATCCCGTCCGAAATCCTGTACGAAATCCCGTACGAAATCCCGTACGAAATCCCGTACGAAATCCCACACGAAATCCCATCCGAAATCCCGTCCGAAATCCAGTCCGAAATCCCGTACGAAATCCCATACAAAATCCTGTACGAAATCCAGTCCGAAATCTCATCCGAAATCCCGTCCGAAATCCCGTCCGAAATCCCGTCCAAAATCCTGTACAAAATCCCGTCCGAAATCCCGTCCGAAATCCCGTCCAAAATCCTGTACGAAATCCCGTACGAAATCCCGTACGAAATCCTGTACGAAATCCCGTACGAAATCGAAATCCCGTATGAAATCGAAATCCCGTACGAAATCCCGTACGAAATCCCGTACGAAATCGAAATCCCGTACGAAATCCCATACGAAATCCCTTCCGAAATCTAAATCCCGTCCAAAATCTAAATCAAGTCCGAAATCCCGTCCAAAAACCAGTCCGAAATACCTTCCGAAATCCCGTACGAAATCTTGTACGAAATCCTGTCCGAAATCCCGTACAAAATCGTAATCCCGTATGAAATCCCGTACGAAATCGAAATCCCGTATGAAATCAAATTCCCGTTTGAAATCCCGTACAAAATCCCGTATGAAATCGAAATCCTGTACCAAATCCCATACGAAATCCCTTCCGAAATCGAAATCCCGTCCGATATCTAAATCCCGTCCGAAATCCCGTTCAAAAACCAGTCCGAAATCCCGTCAGAAATCCCGTACAAAATAGAAATCCCTTACAAAATCCCGTACGAAATCGAAATCCCGTACGAAATCCCGTAGAAAATCGAAATCCCATACGAAATCCCGTACGAAATCCCGTCTGAAATCGAAATCCCGTCCGAAATCCTGTACGAAATCGAAATCTCTTACAAAATCCCGTTCGACATCCCGAACGAAATAGAAATCCCGTACGAAATCCCGTACGAAATCGAAATCCCGTTCAAAATCCTGTACGAAATCGAAATCCCGTACGAAATCCCGTCCGAAATCGAAATCCCGACCGAAATCCCGTTCGAAATCCCGTCCGAAATCCCGTCCGAAATCCCGTCCGAAATCCCGTACGAAATCCAGTATGAAATCCCGTAAGAAATCTCGTCCGAAATCCCGTCCGAAATCCTGTACGAAATCCCGTACGAAATCCCGTACGAAATCCCGTACGAAATCCCACACGAAATCCCGTCCGAAATCCCGTCCGAAATCCAGTCCGAAATCCCGTACGAAATCCCATACAAAATCCTGTACGAAATCCAGTCCGAAATCTCATCCGAAATCCCGTCCGAAATCCCGTCCGAAATCCCGTCCAAAATCCTGTACGAAATCCCGTCCGAAATCCCGTCCGAAATCCCGTCCAAAATCCTGTACGAAATCCCGTACGAAATCCCGTACGAAATCCTGTACGAAATCCCGTACGAAATCGAAATCCCGTATGAAATCGAAATCCCGTACGAAATCCCGTACGAAATCCCGTACGAAATCGAAATCCCGTACGAAATCCCATACGAAATCCCTTCCGAAATCTAAATCCCGTCCAAAATCTAAATCAAGTCCGAAATCCCGTCCAAAAACCAGTCCGAAATACCTTCCGAAATCCCGTACGAAATCTTGTACGAAATCCTGTCCGAAATCCCGTACAAAATCGTAATCCCGTATGAAATCCCGTACGAAATCGAAATCCCGTATGAAATCAAAATCCCGTTTGAAATCCCGTACAAAATCCCGTATGAAATCGAAATCCTGTACCAAATCCCATACGAAATCCCTTCCAAAATCGAAATCCCGTCCGATATCTAAATCCCGTCCGAAATCCCGTTCAAAAACCAGTCCGAAATCCCTTCCGAAATCCCGTACGAAATCCTGTACGAAATCCAGTCCGACATCCCGCACAAAAACGTAATCCCGTACGAAATCCCGTACGAAATCGAAATCCCGTATGAAATCGAAATCCCGTTTGAAATCCCGTACAAAATCCCGTATGAAATCGAAATCCCGTACGAAATCCCATATGAAATCCCTTCCGAAATCTAAATCCCGTCCGATATCTAAATCCCGTCCGAAATCCCGTCCAAAAACCAGTCCGAAATCCCGTACGAAATCCTGTACGAAATCCAGTCCGAAATCCCGTACAAAATCGAAATCCCGTACGAAATCCCGTACGAAATCCCGTACGAAATCCCATCCGAAATCCCGTCCGAAATCGCGTCCGAAATCCAGTCCGAAATTCCGTACGAAATCCAGTACGAAATCCCGTAAGAAATCCCGTACGAAATCCCGTCCGAAATCCCGTCCGAAATCCTGTACGAAATCCCGTACGAAATCCCGTATGAAATCCTATACGAAATCCCGTCCGAAATCCCGTCTGAAATCCCGTCTGAAATCCCGTACGAAATCCCGTCCGAAATCCCGTCCGAAATCCAGTCCGAAATCCCGTACGAAATCCCATACAAAATCCTGTACGAAATCCAGTCCGAAATCTCATCCGAAATCCCGTCCGAAATCCCGTCCGAAATCCCGTCCAAAATCCTGTACGACATCCCGTACGAAATCCTGTACGAAATCCCGTCCGAAATCCCGTCCGAAATCCCGTCCAAAATCCTGTACGACATCCCGTACGAAATCCTGTACGAAATCCAGTCCGAAATCCCGTCCGAAATCCCGTCCAAAATTCTGTACAAAATCTCGTACGAAATCCTGTACAAAATCCAGTCCGAAATCCCATCCGAAATCCCGTCCGAAATCCCGTCCGAAATCCCGTCCAAAATCCCGTACGACATCCCGTACGAAATCCTGTACGAAATCCCGTACGAAATCGAAATCCCGTATGAAATCGAAATCCCGTACGAAATCCCGTCCGAAATCCCGTCCAAAATCCCATCCGAAATCCTGTCCGAAATCCCGTCTGAAATCCTGTCCGAAATCCCGTCCGAAATCCCGTCCGAAATCCTGTACGAAATCCCATACAAAATCCCGTACGAAATCCCGTACGAAATTGAAATCCCGTACGAAATCCCGGAGGAAATCGAAATCCCGTCAGAAATCCCGTCAGAAATCCCGTACGAAATAGAAATCCCTTACAAAATCCCGTACGAAATCGAAATCCCATACGAAATCCCGTACGAAATCCCGTCTGAAATCGAAATCCCGTCCGAAATCCTGTACGAAATCGAAATCCCTTACAAAATCCCGTTCGACATCCCGTACAAAATAGAAATCCCGTATGAAATCCCGTACGAAATCGAAATCCCGTTCGAAATCCCGTACGAAATCGAAATCCCGTACGAAATCCCGTCCGAAATCCCGTTCGAAATCCCGTCCGAAATCCCGTCCGAAATCCCGTCCGAAATCCCGTACGAAATCCAGTACGAAATCCCGTCCGAAATCCTGTACGAAATCCCATACAAAATCCCGTACGAAATCCCGTACGAAATCGAAATCCCGTACGAAATCCCGGAGGAAATCGAAATCCCGTCGGAAATCCCGTCAGAAATCCCGTACGAAATAGAAATCCCTTACAAAATCCTGTACGAAATCGAAATCCCATACGAAATCCCGTACGAAATCCCGTCTGAAATCGAAATCCCGTCCGAAATCCTGTACGAAATCGAAATCCCTTACAAAATCCCGTTCGACATCCCGTACGAAATAGAAATCCCGTACGAAATCCCGTACGAAATCGAAATCCCGTTCGAAATCCCGTACGAAATCGAAATCCCGTACGAAATCCCATCCGAAATCCCGTTCGAAATCCCGTCCGAAATCCCGTCCGAAATCCCGTCCGAAATCCCGTACGAAATCCAGTACGAAATCCCGTAAGAAATCCCGTACGAAATCCCGTCCGAAATCCCGTCCGAAATCCTGTACGAAATCCCGTACGAAATCCCGTATGAAATCTTATACGAAATCCCGTCCGAAATCCCGTCTGAAATCCTGTCCGAAATCCCGTACGAAATCCCGTTCGAAATCCCGTCCAAAATCCAGTCCGAAATCCCGTACGAAATCCCATACAAAATCCTGTACGAAATCCAGTCTGAAATCCCATCCGAAATCCCGTCCAAAATCCTGTACAAAATCCCGTACGAAATCCTGTACGAAATCCAGTCCGAAATCCCATCCGAAATCCCGTCCGAAATCCCGTCCGAAATCCCGTCCAAAATCCCGTACGACATCCCGTACGAAATCCTGTACGAAATCCCGTACGAAATCGAAATCCCATATGAAATCGAAATCCCGTACGAAATCCCGTACGAAATCCCGTACGAAATCGAAATCCCGTACGAAATCCCATACGAAATCCTGTCCGAAATCCCGTACGAAATCCTGTATGAAATCGAAATCCCGTACGAAATCTAAATCCCGTTCGATATCTAAATCCCGTCCGAAATCCCGTCCAAAAACCAGTCCGAAATCCCTTCCGAAATCCCGTACGAAATCCTGTACGAAATCCAGTCCGAAATCCCGTACAAAATCGAAATCCCGTACGATATCCCGGACGAAATCGAAATTTCATACGAAATCGAAATCCCGTACGAAATCCCGTACGGAATCCCGTACAAAATCCCATCCGAAATCCCGTCCGAAATCGCGTCCGAAATCGAAATCCCGTACGAAATCCCGTCCGAAATCGAAATCCCGTACGAAATCCCGTCCGAAATCGAAATCCCGTCCAAAATCTAAATCACGTCCGAAATCCCGTCCAAAAACCAGTCCGAAATCCCTTCAGAAATCCGGTACGAAATCCTGTACGAAATCCAGTCCGAAATCCCGTACAAAATCGTAATCCCGTACGAAATCGAAATTTCGTACGAAATCGAAATCCCGTACGAAATCCCGTACGAAATCCCGTACGAAATCCCATCCGAAATCCCGTCCGAAATCGCGTCCGAAATCCAGTCCGAAATCCCGTACGAAATCCAGTACGAAATCCCGTAAGAAATCCCGTACGAAATCCCGTCCAAAATCCCGTCCGAAATCCTGTACGAAATCCCGTACGAAATCCCGTACGAAATCCCATACGAAATCCCGTCCGAAATCCCGTCTGAAATCCCTTCCGAAATCCCGTACGAAATCCCGTCCGAAATCCCGTCTGAAATCCAGTCCGAAATCCTGTACGAAATCCCATACAAAATCCTGTACGAAATCCAGTCCGAAATCTCATCCGAAATCCCGTCCGAAATCCCGTCCGAAATCCCGTCCAAAATCCTGTACGACATCCCGTACGAAATCCAGTCCGAAATCCCGTCCGAAATCCCGTCCAAAATTCTGTACGAAATCCCGTACGAAATCCTGTACGAAATCCAGTCCGAAATCCCATCCGAAATCCCGTCCGAAATCCCGTCCGAAATCCCGTCCAAAATCCCGTACGACATCCCGTACGAAATCCTGTACGAAATCCCGTACGAAATCGAAATCCCGTATGAAATCGAAATCCCGTACGAAATCCCGTACGAAATCCCGTACGAAATCGAAATCCCGTACGAAATCTCAAAAGAAATCCCTTCCGAAATCTAAATCCCGTCCAAAATCTAAATCACGTCCGAAATCCCGTCCAAAAACCAGTCCGAAATCCTTTCCGAAATCCCGTACGATATCCTGTACGAAATCCCATACGAAATCGCGTCCGAAATCCAGTCCGAAATCCCGTACGAAATCCAGTACGAAATCCCGTAAGAAATCCCATACAAAATCCCGTCCGAAATCCCGTCCGAAATCCCGTACAAAATCCCGTACGAAATCCCGTACGAAATCCCATACGAAATCCCGTCCGAAATCCCGCCTGAAATCCCGTCCGAAATCCCGTACGAAATCCCGTCCGAAATCCCGTCCGAAATCCCGTCTGAAATCCTGTCCGAAATCCTGTCCGAAATCCCGTATGAAATCCTGTACGAAATCCCATACAAAATCCCGTACGAAATCCCGTACAAAATCGAAATCCCGTACAAAATCCCGGAGGAAATCGAAATCCCGTCGGAAATCCCGTCAGAAATCCCGTACAAAATAGAAATCCCTTACAAAATCCCGTACGAAATCGAAATCCCGTACGAAATCCCGTAGAAAATCGAAATCCCATACGAAATCCCGTACGAAATCCCGTCTGAAATCGAAATCCCGTCCGAAATCCCGGAGGAAATCGAAATCCCGTCGGAAATCCCGTCAGAAATCCCGTACAAAATAGAAATCCCTTACAAAATCCCGTACGAAATCGAAATCCCGTACGAAATCCCGTAGAAAATCGAAATCCCATACGAAATCCCGTACGAAATCCCGTCTGAAATCGAAATCCCGTCCAAAATCCTGTACGAAATCGAAATCTCTTACAAAATCCCGTTCGACATCCCGTACGAAATAGAAATCCCGTACGAAATCCCGTACGAAATCGAAATCCCGTTCGAAATCCTGTACGAAATCGAAATCCCGTACGAAATCCCGTCCGAAATCGAAATCCCGTCCGAAATCCCGTTCGAAATCCCGTCCGAAATCCCGTCCGAAATCCCGTCCGAAATCCCGTACGAAATCCAGTACGAAATCCCGTAAGAAATCCCGTATGAAATCCCGTCCGAAATCCCATCCGAAATCCTGTACGAAATCCCGCACGAAATCCCGTACGAAATCCCATACGAAATCCCGTCCGAAATCCCGTCCGAAATCCAGTCCGAAATCCCGTACGAAATCCCATACAAAATCCTGTACGAAATCCAGTCCGAAATCTCATCCGAAATCCCGTCCGAAATCCCGTCCGAAATCCCGTCCAAAATCCTGTACGAAATCCTGTACAAAATCCTGTACGAAATCCAGTCCGAAATCCCATCCGAAATCTCGTCCGAAATCCCGTCCGAAATCCCGTCCAAAATCCCATACGACATCCCGTACGAAATCCCATACGAAATCCCGTCCGAAATCCCGCCTAAAATCCCGTCCGAAATCCCGTACGAAATCCCGTCCGAAATCCCGTCCGAAATCCCGTCTGAAATCCTGTCCGAAATCCCGTCCGAAATCCCGTATGAAATCCTGTACGAAATCCCATACAAAATCCCGTACGAAATCCCGTACAAAATCGAAATCCCGTACGAAATCCCGGAGGAAATCGAAATCCCGTCGGAAATCCCGTCAGAAATCCCGTACAAAATAGAAATCCCTTACAAAATCCCGTACGAAATCGAAATCCCGTACGAAATCCCGTAGAAAAATCGAAATCCCATACGAAATCCCGTACGAAATCCCGTCTGAAATCGAAATCCCGTCCGAAATCCCGGAGGAAATCGAAATCCCGTCGGAAATCCCGTCAGAAATCCCGTACAAAATAGAAATCCCTTACAAAATCCCGTACGAAATCGAAATCCCGTACGAAATCCCGTAGAAAATCGAAATCCCATACGAAATCCCGTACGAAATCCCGTCTGAAATCGAAATCCCGTCTGAAATCCTGTACGAAATCGAAATCTCTTACAAAATCCCGTTCGACATCCCGTACGAAATAGAAATCCCGTACGAAATCCCGTACGAAATCGAAATCCCGTTCGAAATCCTGTACGAAATCGAAATCCCGTACAAAATCCCGTCCGAAATCGAAATCCCGACCGAAATCCCGTTCGAAATCCCGTCCGAAATCCCGTCCGAATCCCGTCCGAAATCCCGTACGAAATCCAGTACGAAATCCCGTAAGAAATCTCGTCCGAAATCCCGTCCGAAATCCTGTACGAAATCCCGTACGAAATCCCGTACGAAATCCCGTACGAAATCCCACACGAAATCCCATCCGAAATCCCGTCCGAAATCCAGTCCGAAATCCCGTACGAAATCCCATACAAAATCCTGTACGAAATCCAGTCCGAAATCTCATCCGAAATCCCGTCCGAAATCCCGTCCGAAATCCCGTCCAAAATCCTGTACAAAATCCCGTCCGAAATCCCGTCCGAAATCCCGTCCAAAATCCTGTACGAAATCCCGTACGAAATCCCGTACGAAATCCTGTACGAAATCCCGTACGAAATCGAAATCCCGTATGAAATCGAAATCCCGTACGAAATCCCGTACGAAATCCCGTACGAAATCGAAATCCCGTACGAAATCCCATACGAAATCCCTTCCGAAATCTAAATCCCGTCCAAAATCTAAATCAAGTCCGAAATCCCGTCCAAAAACCAGTCCGAAATACCTTCCGAAATCCCGTACGAAATCTTGTACGAAATCCTGTCCGAAATCCCGTACAAAATCGTAATCCCGTATGAAATCCCGTACGAAATCGAAATCCCGTATGAAATCAAATTCCCGTTTGAAATCCCGTACAAAATCCCGTATGAAATCGAAATCCTGTACCAAATCCCATACGAAATCCCTTCCGAAATCGAAATCCCGTCCGATATCTAAATCCCGTCCGAATCCCGTTCAAAAACCAGTCCGAAATCCCGTCAGAAATCCCGTACAAAATAGAAATCCCTTACAAAATCCCGTACGAAATCGAAATCCCGTACGAAATCCCGTAGAAAATCGAAATCCCATACGAAATCCCGTACGAAATCCCGTCTGAAATCGAAATCCCGTCCGAAATCCTGTACGAAATCGAAATCTCTTACAAAATCCCGTTCGACATCCCGAACGAAATAGAAATCCCGTACGAAATCCCGTACGAAATCGAAATCCCGTTCAAAATCCTGTACGAAATCTAAATCCCGTACGAAATCCCGTCCGAAATCGAAATCCCGACCGAATCCCGTTCGAAATCCCGTCCGAAATCCCGTCCGAAATCCCGTCCGAAATCCCGTACGAAATCCAGTATGAAATCCCGTAAGAATCTCGTCCGAAATCCCGTCCGAAATCCTGTACGAAATCCCGTACGAAATCCCGTACGAAATCCCGTACGAAATCCCACACGAAATCCCGTCCGAAATCCCGTCCGAAATCCAGTCCGAAATCCCGTACGAAATCCATACAAAATCCTGTACGAAATCCAGTCCGAAATCTTCATCCGAAATCCGTCCGAAATCCCGTCCGAAATCCCGTCCAAAATCCTGTACGAATCCCAGTCCGAAATCCCGTCCGAAATCCGTCCAAAATCCTGTCGAAATCCCGTACGAAATCCCGTACGAAATCCTGTACGAAATCCCGTACGAAATCGAAATCCCGTATGAAATCGAAATCCCGTACGAAATCCCGTACGAAATCCCGTACAAATCGAATCCCGTACGAAATCCCATACGAAATCCCTTCCGAAATCTAAATCCCGTCCAAATCTAAATCAAGTCCGAAATCCCGTCCAAAAACCAGTCCGAAATACCTTCCGAAATCCGTACGAATCTTGTACGAAATCCTGTCCGAAATCCCGTACAAAATCGTAATCCCGTATGAAATCCGTACGAAATCGAAATCCCGTATGAAATCAAAATCCCGTTTGAAACTCGTACAAAATCCCGTATGAAATCGAAATCCTGTACCAAATCCCATACGAATCCCT
>NW_026891511.1:0-32675 GCF_015708825.2 Lethenteron reissneri
CACCGCGAACTAACTCACCCACTGACCCACCCACCCACCCTCCGCTAACTAACTCACCCACCCAGTGACACACTCACCCACCCACCCACCCACCGACTCACCCACTCACTGACACACTTACTCATTCACCAAATCACTAACTCACCTACACACTTACACATTACTCACCCACCCACCCACTCACCCATTGACTCACCCACCCACCCACCGACTCACCCACTCACTGACACACTTACTCATTCACCGACTCACTAACCCACCCACCCACCTACACACTGACACACTCACTCACACGCTCACCCACCCACCCACTCACCCACCCACCCACTCACCCACCCACCCACCGACTCACCCACTCACTGACACACTAACTCATTCACCGACTCACTAACTCACCCACCCACCTACACACTGACACATTCACTCACCCACCCACCACTCACCCATTGACTCACCCACCCACCGACTCACTCACTCACTGACACACTTACTTATTCACCGACTCACTAAACCACCCACCCACCTACACACTGACACACTAACTCACACACTCACCCACCCATCGCTAACCAACTCACCGGCGCTCTTCTTCTCGCCCACAAAGGGAGTGCGGATCTCTGCGATTGGGCTCAGGCCCGGGCGACGGGAAACACGGGGTGGAGACTTCTGGACATTCACCACTCCTCCACTTGTCTCCAGAGAGCAGTCCCGGGGGGTTTCAGCCTTTGGACAGGGAGACATGGAGAGTGTGGGGGGACATTGGTGGGAGTAGTGATGATGGTGGTGGCAGTGGTGATGATGGTGGTGGCAGTCGTGATGGTGGTGATGATGATGGTTGTGATGTTGATAGTGAAGACGCTGGTGATGTTGGCGATGGTTGTGATGTTGATTCTGATGGGATGTTGACGATGGTTGTGATGTTGATAGTGATGATGGTTGCGATGTTGATAGTGATGATGGTTGTGATGTTGATAGTGATAATGGATGTGATATTGATGATGGTCGTGATGGTGCCGATGGTTGTGCTATTGGCGATGATTTGTGGTTGTGATGTTGATGGTTGCGATGATGATGGTACTGATAGTTGTAATGTTAATGGCTGTGATGCTCATGATGGTTGTGATGTTGATAGTGATGATGGTTGTGATGTTGATGATGATGGTTGTAATGTTGATGATGGTTGTGATATTCATGATGGTATTGGTGTTGATTGACGATGGTTGTGAAGCCGACAGTGTGGATGTTGATGATGTTGGTGACGATGCTAGTACGGATGTAGCTGGTGGTGGTGATGTTGCTGATGGTTGTGATGTTGATAGTGATGATGGTTGTGATGCTGATGATTGTGATGTTGATGTTGTTCATGATGATGGAGATTATGTTGATGTTCACATTTGAGATGGTGTTGATGATGTTGTTCATGATGAACGAGATGATGTTAATGTTTACGATGGAGGTGATGTTGGCCATGATGAAGATGGTGATGTTGATGAAGATGTTTATCATGATGGAGACCATGATTTGATGATGACGGCAATGGTGATGTTGTTCATGATGGAGATGATGTGGACGATGACGATCTTGATTGTTTGTGATTAAGACAATGATGATGACGACGATGATGATTTTGATCACGATGATGGAGACAACGTTGATGTTGTTCATGATGATGGGGACAATGAATTATAGTGGTGATGATGTGTTAAGGTTGTTGATGATGTTGATATCATCTCACCTGCTTCGCCCTCAGTCCGCCCTCATGGTCTTCACCTTCACGGCCGGCTCCGAGGGAACTTGCACGAATTCTCTCTCGCTCGCATGTTGAGCCGCGGCTTCCGTGGATTTCTCCCTCCTAGACATTCTGGTCGAGGGAATTTCCTCGGGTGTCTTCGAGCGGCCCCGCGTTGCTCTCTTAGCAGCCAGCGGCAGAGGTGGAACTTCTGAGATGGCTTCCGCAGATCTCCCCTGCGAGACCTCGTCTCAGAAGGAACTTTTACAATTTCTACTTTGCTAATATCTTGAGCAGTGGCTTCCGCAGATTTCCCCCTCTTAGATCTCGTCTCAGAAGGAACTTTTACAATTTCTACTTTGCTAATATCTTGAGCAGTGGCCTCAGATCTACCCCTCCTAGACCTCGTCTCAGAAGGAACTTTTACAATTTCTACTTTGCTAATATCTTGAGCAGGGGCTTCCGCAGATTTTCCTCTGCGAGACCTCTTTTCAGAGGGAACTTCCACAATTTCTGCCTCGCTACACTCTTGGGCAGGGGCTTCCGCAGATTTTCCTCCACCAGAACTCTCCTCAGAGGGAACTTCCACGAGGTTTACCTCGCTAATATCTGAGCAGGGGCTTCCGCGAGATCTCCCCTCTTAGACCTCGTCTCAGAAGGAACTTCAACAACTTCTACTTTGCTAATATCTTGAGGAGGGGCTTCCGCAGATTTCCCCCTCTTAGACCTCGTCTCAGAAGGAACTTTCACAATTTCTACTTTGCTAATATCTTGAGCAGTGGCTTCCGCAGATTTCCCCCTCTTAGACCTCGTCTCAGAAGGAACTTTAACAATTTCTACTTTGCTAATATCTTGAGCAGGGGCTTCCTCAGATTTCCCCCTGCGAGATCTCTTCTGAGATGTAACTTCAACGATTTTTACGTCGTTCACATCTTGAGCCGGGGCGTCCGCAGATGTCCCCCTGCGAGACCTCTTTTCAGAGGGAACTTCCACAATTTCTGCCTCGCTAACATCTTGGGCAGGGGCTTCCGCAGATTTCCCCTCCTAGATCTCTTCTGAGAGGGAACTTCCACAACTTTTTACCTCGCTAATATCTTGAGCAGGAGTTTCCTCAGATCTCCCCCTCATAGACCTCGTCTCAGAAGGAACTTTCACAATTTCTACTTTGCTAATATCTTGAGTAGGGGCTCCGCAGATTTTCCTCCACCAGAACTCTCCTCAGAGGGAACTTCCACGAGGTTTACCTCACTAATATCTTGAGCAGGCGTTTCCGCAGATTTCCCCCTCCTAGATCTCTTCTGAGAGGGAACTTCCACAACTTCTACCTCGCTAATATCTTGAGCAGGAGTTTCCGCAGATTTCCCCCTCATAGACCTCGTCTCAAGGGGAACTTCAACACTTCTACTTTGATAATATCTTGAGCCGGGGCATCCGCAGATTTCCCCCTGCGAGATCTCTTCTGAGATGTAACTTCAACGATTTTTACGTCGTTCACATCTTGAGCAGGGGCTTCCGCAGATTTTCCTCTGCGAGAACTCTTCTCAGAGGGAACTTCCACATCTTCTGCCTCGCTAACATCTTGGGCAGGGGCTTCCGCAGATTTCCCCCTGCGAGATCTCTTCTTAGAGGGAATTTCCACAACGTTTACCTCGTTAATATCTTGGGCAGGGGCTTCTGCAGATTTCCCTCCGCCAGATCTCTCCTCAGAGGGAACTTCCACAACTTCTAACTTTGCTAATATCTTGAGTAGGGGCTTCCGTAAATTTCACCCTGCGAGATTTATTCTGAGAGGGAACCTCCACAACTTCTACTTCGCTAATATCTTGGGCAGGGCTTGCGCAGATTTCCCCCTGCGAGATTATTCTGAGAGGGAACCTCCACGCTTTTTACCTCATTCACATCTTCAGCAAGGGCGTCCGCAGATTTCCCCCTGCGAGATCTCTTCTCAGAGGGAACGTTCACGATTTCTGCTTCGTTAACATCTTGGGCTGGGGCTTCCGCAGATTTCCCTCCGCCAGATCTCTCTTCAGAGGGAACTTCCACCATTTTTACCTCGCTAATATCTTGAGCAGGAGCTTCCGCAGATTTCCCCCTGCGAGTTCTCTTCTCAGAGGGAACGTTCACGATTTCTGCTTCGTTAACATGTTGGGCAGGGGCTTCCGCAGATTTTCACTCCGCCAGATCTCTCTTCAGAGGGAACTTCCACCATTTTTACCTCGCTAATATCTTGAGCAGGGGCTTCCGCAGATTTCCCCCTGCGAGATCTCTTCTTAGAGGGAACTTCCACGCTTTTTACCTCATTCACATCTTCAGCAAGGGCTTCCGCAGATTTCCCCCTGCGAGTTCTCTTCTCAGAGGGAACGTTCACGATTTCTGCTTCGTTAACATCTTGGCAGGGGCTTCCGCAGATTTCCCTCCGCCAGATCTCTCTTCAGAGGGAACTTCCACCATTTTTACCTCGCTAATATCTGGCTAGGGGCTTCTGCAGATTTCCCCCTGCGAGATTCTCTTCTTAGAGGGAACTTCCACGCTTTTTACCTCATTCACATCTTCAGCAAGGGCTTCCGCAGATTTCCCCCTGCGAGTTCTCTTCTCAGAGGGAACGTTCACAATTTCTGCTCCGTTAACATCTTGGGCAGAGGCTTCCGCAGATTTTACTCCGCCAGATCTCTCTTCAGAGGGAACTTCCACCATTTTTACCTCGCTAATATCTTGGCTAGGGGCTTCCGCAGATTTCCCCTGCGAGATCTCTTCTCAGAGGGAACGTTCATGATTTCTGCTTCGTTAACATCTTGGGCAGGGGCTTCCGCAGATTTCACTCCGCCAGATTTCTCTTCTGATGGAACTTCCACCATTTTTACCTCGCTAATATCTTGAGCAGGGGCTTCCGCAGATTTCCCCCTGCGAGATCTCTTCTCAGAGGGAACGTTCACGATTTCTGCTTCGTTAACATCTTGGGCAGAGGCTTCCGCAGATTTTACTCCGCCAGATCTCTCTTCAGAGGGAACTTCCACCATTTTTACCTCGCTAATATTTGGCTAGGGGCTTCCGCAGATTTCCCCCTGCGAGATCTTTTCTGAGAGGGAACTTCCATAATTCCTACTTGGCTGCCATCCTCCCCGAGCGAAAACATCTCCGTCACGGCCCCAGCGCCGACCGCGAAATCCGTCTCTGTATTCGCTTCCAAGGAAATCCGCGGAAGCGAAGAGGGGTCCACCGAGGCTCCTACTGCCACCCACCACTCCGTCGCGACCGCATCAGGCCGTGGAGCGAAACGACGGACGCCCGGTCGGTCCGACGACGCGGGAGGAGAGACGGGACGGAGGGCCCGGCGGAGGTTGCCATCGGAACTCAGGGGAGATACGGTCATCTCACCTGGGGAGGTGCGGGGGAGAGGGTTCATGGTGAGTTGTCGTGCATGTGCTGCACTACGAACACGGTGACACACGAGTTTAATTCCCGCTCACGGCCAACACCAGTGACAATGGACTGAAACGGTCTTGGGCCTCCCTAGGTCGACTCAGCCTCAAATGTGTGTGTATAGTGATGTCTCGATTTAAAGCTTTCGTGACTGCAGGGATTCGAGGCGACACCTGAGGACGGCTGCTTGCGTTGTGGCCGCAACGTCGTGAGAATTATTGTATTATGTTTTATTTTTATTATTTTATTACTTCCCTTCTACGTGACTTCACCGAAAGAACCAAGAAGATATAGTGATGTCGTGGATAGTGTAGTGTATAGTGGTGTAGTGTATCGTGGTGTATGGTACAGTAGTGTAGTGTACAGTGTACTATGTTTAGTGTATCGTAACGTTGTGCATATAGTGCAGTATGTATGTTGAACTTCATTCGCGACTACGAAGTGTAGTGTATAGCGGTGTAGTGTATAGTGGTGTAGTGTATAGCGGTGTAGTGTAGTGTGTAGTGTATAGTAGTGTAGTGTATAGTGGTGTAGTGCAGTGTATAGCGGTGTAGTGTATAGTGGTGTAATGTGTAGTGGTGTAGTGTAGTGTGTAGTGTATAGTAGTGTAATGTATAGTAGTGTAGTGTATAGTGGTGTAGTGTATAGCGGTGTAGTGTATAGCGGTGTAGTGTATAGCGGTGTAGTGTATAGCGGTGTGGTGTATAGTGGTGTAGTGTAGTGTGTAGTGTATAGTAGTGTAATCTATAGTAGTGTAGTGTATAGTAGTGTAATGTATAGTAGTGTAGTTTATACTGGTAGGAACGAAGTGGACCAGACCATCAATAGATTATATCGTCCGTCCGTCCGTCCGTCCGTCCGACTGTCCGTCCGTCCGTCCGTCCGTCCGTCCGTCCGTCCGTCCGTCCGTCCGTCCGTCCGTCCGTGGGAGGGGTTCGCATTTCAGTGATTGGGGGGGTTATTGATCACGAGGGAGTGATTGGGGGGGTTATTGATCACGAGCGAGTGATTGGGGGGTTATTGATCACGAGTGATTGGGGGGGTTATTGATCACGAGTGATTGGGGGGGTTATTGATCACGAGCGAGTGATTGGGGGGGTTATTGATCACGAGCGAGTGATTGGGGGGTTATTGATCACGAGTGATTGGGGGGTTGATCACGAGTGATTGGGGGGGTTATTGATCACGAGTGATTGGGGGGTTATTGATCACGAGCGAGTGATTGGGGGGGTTATTGATCACGAGCGAGTGATTGGGGGGTTATGATCACGAGCGAGTGATTGGGGGGGTTATTGATCACGAGCGAGTGATTGGGGGGTTATTGATCACGAGCGAGTGAGGGGGGTTATTGATCACGAGCGAGTGATTGGGGGGTATTGATCACGAGCGAGTGATTGGGGGGGTTATTGATCACGAGCGAGTGATTGGGGGGTTATTGATCACGAGGAGTGATTGGGGGGTTATTGATCACGAGTGATTGGGGGGGTTATTGATCACGAGCGAGTGATTGGGGGTTATTGATCACGAGTGATTGGGGGTTATGATCACGAGTGATTGGGGGGGTTATTGATCACGAGTGATTGGGGGGGTTATTGATCGAGCGAGTGATTGGGGGGGTTATTGATCACGAGCGAGTGATTGGGGGGGTTATTGATCACGAGCGAGTGATTGGGGGGTTATTGATCACGAGCGAGTGATTGGGGGGGTTATTGATCACGAGCGAGTGATTGGGGGGGTTATTGATCACGAGCGAGTGATTGGGGGGGTTATTGATCACGAGCGAGTGATTGGGGGGGTTATTGATCACGAGCGAGTGATTGGGGGGTTATTGATCACGAGCGAGTGATTGGGGGGGTTATTGATCACGAGCGAGTGATTGGGGGGGTTATTGATCACGAGCGAGTGATTGGGGGGTTATTGATCACGAGTGATTGGGGGGTTATTGATCACGAGTGATTGGGGGGTTAGATCACGAGTGATTGGGGGGTTATGATCACGAGTGATTGGGGGGGTTATTGATCACGAGCGAGTGATTGGGGGGTTATTGATCACGAGCGATTGGGGGGTTATTGATCACGAGCGAGTGATTGGGGGGGTTATTGATCACGAGCGAGTGATTGGGGGGTTATTGATCACGAGCGAGTGATTGGGGGGTTATTGATCACGAGTGATTGGGGGGTTATTGATCACGAGTGATTGGGGGGTATTGATCACGAGTGATTGGGGGGGTTATTGATCACGAGTGCTTGGGGGGGTTATTGATCACGAGCGAGTGATTGGGGGGGTTATTGATCACGAGCGAGTGAGGGGGGTTATTGATCACGAGCGAGTGATTGGG
This sequence comes from Lethenteron reissneri, assembly GCF_015708825.2. Taxonomy (NCBI): domain Eukaryota; kingdom Metazoa; phylum Chordata; class Hyperoartia; order Petromyzontiformes; family Petromyzontidae; genus Lethenteron; species Lethenteron reissneri. Next base: position 7,488 of record NW_026891511.1, read on the forward strand.
GGGGTTATTGATCACGAGCGAGTGATTGGGGGGGTTATTGATCACGAGCGAGTGATTGGGGGGTTATTGATCACGAGGAGTGATTGGGGGGTTATTGATCACGAGCGAGTGATTGGGGGGGTTATTGATCACGAGCGAGTGATTGGGGGGGTTATTGATCACGAGCGAGTGATTGGGGGGGTTATTGATCACGAGCGAGTGATTGGGGGGGTTATTGATCACGGGAGTGATTGGGGGGGTTATTGATCACGAGAGAGTGATTGGGGGGGTTATTGATCACGAGCGAGTGATTGGGGGGTTATTGATCACGAGCGAGTGATTGGGGGGGTTATTGATCACGAGCGAGTGATTGGGGGGTTATTGATCACGAGTGATTGGGGGGGTATTGATCACGAGCGAGTGATTGGGGGGTTATTGATCACGAGCGAGTGATTGGGGGGTTATTGATCACGAGCGAGTGATTGGGGGGTTATTGATCACGAGTGATTGGGGGGGTTATTGATCACGAGTGATTGGGGGGTTATGATCACGAGTGATTGGGGGGGTTATTGGATCACGAGTGATTGGGTGGGGGTTATTGATCACGAGCGAGTGATTGGGGGAGGTTATTGATCACGAGCGAGTGATTGGGGGGTTATTGATCACGAGCGAGTGATTGGGGGGGGGTTATTGATCACGAAGCGAGTGATTGGCGGGGGTTATGATCACGAGCGAGTGATTGGGGGGGTTATTGATCACGAGGGAGTGATTGGGGGGGTTATTAATCACGAGCGAGTGATTGGGGGGTTATTGATCACGAGCGAGTGATTGGGAGGGTTATTGATCACGAGAGAGTGATTGGGGGGGTTATTGATCACGAGCGAGTGATTGGGGGGGTTATTGATCACGAGCGAGTGATTGGGAGGGTATTGATCACGAGAGAGTGATTGGGGGGGTTATTGATCACGAGCGAGTGATTGGGGGTTATTGGATCACGAGCGAGTGATGGGGGGGGGTTATACTGGTAGGAACGAAGTGGACCAGACCACCAATAGATTAATGTGTCCGTCCGACCGTCCGTCCGTCCGTCCGTCCGTCCGTCCGTCCGTGGGAGGGGTGGTGTTGAGGGTGGTGTTGGAAATGAAAGACTACGAGTCTTTAAATCTCACAGCGTTTCTTGTCAAAACAAACACTTTTAATTAACGTTACACTAGAATACAGTAATTTTGTCTTTAACTCCTCTATACCCGGTCGATATCCCTGTACCGGTACTAAGTATTATTCCTACCAGCCCACCCCGCAGGGTCCTGTTAGTGTAATGTGTTGTGACCCATGAAGACGCACACAACCGTAAGTCTTGGGGGAGGGGTTGGATGTGTGGGATGAGTGAATGAATGAGTGGGTGTTAGTGGGTGGTTGTGTTAGTGGTGTTAGTGGGTGGGTGGTAGTGGGTGTTAGTGGGTGGTCGTGTTAGTGGGTGTTAGTGGATGAGTGTCTCACCGCTCCCTTCGGGGGTGCACAGTAAGTCGTAGGGGTCCACTTCCCCTTCATTCCGGACCACGGAGAACGGCTCTCGGGGGTCTTTGCCACATGGGCCGATGTCTCGCCGCGGGCGGCCAAAGAGCTGCTCAACGTGCCTGCACAATAACAAGAAGGGGTGGGTTTATGGAGGCAATCTCTACACTGAGACACCACTCCCACTAACGAAGGTACGGTCATCTTCGAGCTGTGCATGTAGAACTGGGCGAGTGGGTGGGTGAGGGAATTTAGTAGGTGGGTGAGTAGGTGGGTGGGTGAGTGACAGGGTGGATGGGTGGGTGAGAGGGTGGTTGTGCGAGTGGGTGGGTGTGTGTGTGAGCGGCTGAATGTGTGAGTGTTGTCTGTCTGTGTAGGGAGCGGGAGTGCAGTAGTGGCTGCTGCGCTGCAAACCCGGGACCCAAGTTCGAATCCCGCTCAGACCCACCCAGCACCGGTTTATAATCGTCACTGGTGTTGGCCACGAGTAGGAATCAAACTCGGATCGTCGGGTTCCAAGGGCAGCACGCTAACCGATACGATACTACCACTGCCCACACTGTGCCAACACACACATGAGCATGCACCTCCACCTACCTCCCACACTCCTGCGTGTCCTCCTACAGCCACCAGCGCTGAAACTTCCTTCGCTGTCCGGACCGCTGGGGCACTCCTCCTCCTCCTGCCCCTTCCTCGCCGCTCCACCGTAGACCCACCACCATCACCGCCACATCACCCGCCACCACCATCACCACCGACACCAACTGCCGTCTCCTGGGCGTCATCACCATTGTCGTCATCACCATCGCCACGGTCGTTGTCACGGTTTTTGCCGGCAGAGGTCGGGACGGGCGACGGGGTCTCCACCACGGACACGGAGAAACGGCCAGACACGCGAACGGGGGTGCGGGTTGAGGTTTCCATCTTGGTTGAGGACAGCTTTGGTGAGGCCCTCTCAGGAATTAGAGAAGCCGCCGTTGGCGAAGAGAGCTCAGGAGAAGCCATCACCCGCCACAGACGAGGGGGTTCGAGTGAGAGAATCCATCTTGGCGAGGCTCCAGGAGAATCCATTCTTGATCGAGGTTCTAGGAGAAGCCATCTTGGGCGAGGCTCCAGGAGAAACCATCTTGATCGAGGTTCTAGGAGAATCCATCTTGGGTGAGGCTTCAGGGAGAAGCCATCTTTGGGCGAGGCACTAGGAGAAGCCATCTTGGGCGAGGCTCTCGGAGAAGCCATCTTGGGTGAGGCTTCAGGAGAAACCAACTTGATCGAGGCACTAGGGAGAAGCCATCTTGGCAAGGCTCTCGGAGAAGCCATCTTGGGGTGAGGCTTCAGGAGAAGCCATTTTGTGCAATGCTCCAGGAGAAGCCATCTTGGGCAAGGCTCAAGAGAATCCATCTTGGGCGAGGCTCTAGGAGAAGCCATCTTGGGCGAGGCTCTCAGAGAAGCCATAGTTGGGCGAGGCTCTCGGAGAGAGCCATCTTGGGCGAGGCTCTCGGAGAAGCCATCTTGGGCCGAGGCTCTGGAGTGGAAGCCATCTTGGGCGGCGGTCTCAGAGAAGCCATCTGGGGGCGAGGCTCTCGAGAAGCCATCTTGGGCGAGGCTCTCAGAGAAGCCATCTTGGGCGAGGCTCTCGGAGAAGCCATCTTGGGCAGGCTCTCGGAGAAGCCATCTTGGGCGAGGCTCGAGGAGAACCATCTTGGGCGAGGCTCTCGGAGAAGCCATCTTGGGCGAGGCTCTCGGAGAAGCCATCTTGGGCGAGGCTCTCGGAGAAGCCATCTTGGGCGAGGCTCTCGGAGAAGCCATCTTGGGCGAGGCTCTCAGAGAAGCCATCTTGGGCGAGGCTCTCGGAGAAGCCATCTTGGCGAGGCTCTCGGAGAAGCCATCTTGGGCGAGGCTCTCGGAGAAGCCATCTTGGGCGAGGCACTAGGAGAAGCATCTTGGGCAAGGCTCTCAGAGAAGCCATCTTGGGCGAGGCTCTCGGAGAAGCCATCTTGGACGAGGCTCTCGGAGAAGCCATCTTGGGTGAGGCTCTCGGAGAAGCCATCTTGGGCGAGGCTCTCAGAGAAGCCATCTTGGGCGAGGATCTAGAAGCCATCTTGGCGAGGCTCTCGGAGAGAAGCCATCTTGGGCGAGGCTCGAGGAGAAGCCATCTTGGACGAGGATCTAGAAGCCATCTTGGGCGAGGCTCTCGGAGAAGCCATCTGGGCGAGGCTCGAGGAGAAGCCCATCTTGGGCGAGGATCTAGAAGCCATCTTGGGCGAGGCTCTCGGAGAAGCCATCTTGGGCGAGGCTCGAGGAGAAGCCATCTTGGGCGAGGCTCCAGGAGAAACCATCTTGGGCGAGGCTCCAGGAGAAACCATCTTGGGTGAGGGCTCCAAGAGAATCCATCTTGGGCGAGGCTCTCAGAGAAGCCATCTTGGGCGAGGCTCCAGGAGAAGCCATCTTGGGCGAGGCTCTCGGAGAAGACTTCTTGCGCGAGGTCACTTTGAAAGGGAACAGCTTTTTGGAGGTAGACACAGACCTCTTGTGTGAACACAACTCATCATCCCCCTCCTCCTGTAGTCGCAGCACAAAAGGGAGAGAAGAATGAATGAGGTTAGTGATTAATCGTTAGAATAATGCTACCGAAGTGTGAACGTAGCAGAGAAAGTGCATATACCAGGAGAAAAGTTTATCGCAGCCACCACCTCCACCACAGAGGTCGCATTGGGTACCCGATACCCCGTACCCTACCCGATACCCGGCCGGGTACGGGTAGGCAGTGAGTCACTGGTGAGTCACCGTTTGTCACTAATTTCCCAACGTCTTGTCTCTCTTCACAATTCAAGATCCTAGAATCAACCCACCAGCGCCTGCAACATGGCTTCATCCCAGAGGTCGCAATTGGGTACCCGATACCCGTACCCTACCCGTACCCGGCCGGGTACGGGTAGCCGGGTATCGGTAGGGTACGGGTACCCGTTTGCGACCCTGGTGCGGGCCGGGGTACGGGTAAGGAATCAAAACCCGTTTGCGACCTCTGCTCCACCATCAACACCACCACCACCACCACAACTCATCGTCACCACCACCTCCGTCACCCACCACCACCACACACCCCCCGGAGCTCACTTGGATGACACCGCAGGCCGGCGTGGACACACGGGCCCTGGGGGTCCTGGCGGGCGACGCTCCCCTTCTGAGCGGCGTGGAGGGTGGCAGTGTCTTGTCAAAGAGCTCGGGGCTCAGCTGGATACCAAACGACACCACCCTGCCCTTCCTGCCCTTCCTGCCCTTCTTGAGCTTGCGGGGGGGCAGAAGGAATGACAAGGGAGAGGCACCAGCAGAAGAAGGGGCGACAGCCCCCTTCTTGCCCTCTTCCTCCTCCTCCACCTCCTCCTCCTCCACATCATCATCCTCCTTCCACTCCTCCTCCTCTCCTCCTCCACCTCCTCCTCCTCCTCCTCCTCCACCACCACCACCACCTCCTCCTCCTCCTCCTCCAAAGACTTTCGCTTCCGGATGGAAACTGCGGAGAAAAGGTGGGGGGGGGGGTCGAGGTGTCAGGTGGTAAATCTCAAAGACAGCGCTGAATCTCAAAGGACTCTCTTTCACCCGGTTAAATAAAGGTCGTCAGTCGGACACGCACACAAGACACGGACAACATCCCCCCCACCCATACCTCTCCGTGTCCCCGCGTTCTCTTCCCACCCCTTCCTTCTGCTGCTGCTCCTCTGCCTCCTTTGTCACCACCTCCTCCTCCTTCTCTACCACCTCCACCACCACCTCCTCCTCCTTCTCTACCACCTCCACCACCACCTCCTCCTTCTCCACATCATCATCCTCCACCTCCTCCTCCTCCTCCACCTCCTCATCATCCTCCTCCTCCACCTCCTCCTTCTCCTCCACCACCACCACAACCTCCTCCAACGACTTTCGATTCCGGATGGAGACTGCGGAGAAAAGGTGGGAAGGGGGGGGGGGGAGGTCGAGGTGTCAGGTGGTGGGCGTGGTGGACAAGTGGACGGACAGCGTTGGTCCAGAGAGGCGAGAGAGAGCGGGTAGAAGATTCCACTGCGACGTGGCAGGGTGACGGTACAGATTCGCAACCATGATGACGGACGTCAGACGGACACAACGCCACGTCGCAACAGAAAACACGAACATTCCCCACCCCCCATCCATACCTCTACGTGTCCCCGCATCTCTTTCCACCCCTTCCTTCTGCTGCTGCTCCTCCTCCTCCTCCACCCCCTCCACATCATCCTCCTCCTCCTCCACCACCTCCTTCTCCAAAGACTTTCGCTTCCGGATGGAGACTGCAGAGAAAAGGTGAGGGGGGGGGGGGTCGAGGTGTCAGGTGGTGAATCTCAAAGACAGCGCTGAATTTAAAGGACTCTCTTTCACCCGGTTAAATAAAGGCCGTCAGGCGTTCATGCACACAAGACACGGACAACATTCCCCCCCCACCCCCATCCATACCTCTCCGTGTCCCCGCGTCTCTTCCCACCCCTTCCTTCTGCTGCTCCTCCTTCGTCACCACCGCGTCCTCCTTCTCTACCACCTCCACCTCCTCCTCCTCCTTCTCCCGCATCATCATCCTCCACCTCCTCCTCCACCACCTCCACCACCTCCTCCTCCTCCTTCTCCTTCACCACCTCCTCCTCCTCCAGCACCACCACCTCCAACGACTTTCGCTTCCGGATGGAGACTGCGGAGAAAAGGTGGTGAGAAGGGGGGTGGTTGAGGTGTCAGGTGGTGGGCGTGGTGGACAAGTGGACGGAGAGCGTTGGTCCAGAGAGGCGAGAGAGAACGGGCAGAAGATTCCACTGTGACGTGGCAGGGTGACGGTACAGGTTCGGAATCACGATGACGGACGTCAGACGGACACAACGCCACGTCGCAACAGAAGACATGAACAAAATCCCCCCCCCCGTCCCCTCCATCCATACCTCTCCGTGTCGCCGCGTCTCTTCCCACCCCTTCCTTCTGCTGCTGCTCCTCTGCCTCCTTCGTCACCACCTCCTCCTCCACGTCATCATCATCATCATCCTCCTCCACCTCCTCATCATCCTCCACCTCCTCCTTCTCCTCCACCACCACCACCACCTCCTCCTCCAATGACTTTCGCTTCCGGATGGAGACTGCGGAGAAAAGGTGGTGAGAAGGGGGGTGGTTGAGGTGTCAGGTGGTGGGCATGGTGGACAAGTGGACGGAGAGCGTTGGTCCAGAGAGGCGAGAGAGAGCGGGCAGAAGATTCCACTGTGACGTGGCAGGGTGACGGTACAGATTCGCAACCATGATGACGGACATCAGACGGACACAACGCCACGTCGCAACAGAAGACACGAACATTCCCCACCCCCCATCCATACCTCTCCGTGTCCTCGCATCTCTTTCCACCCCTTCCTTCTGCTGCTGCTCCTCCTCCTCCAGCCCCTCCACATCATCCTCCTCCTCCTCCTCCTCCACCACCTCCTTCTCCAAAGACTTTCGCTTCCGGATGGAGACTGCGGAGAAAAGGTGGGGGGGGGGGTCGAGGTGTCAGGTGGTGAATCTCAAAGACAGCGCTGAATTTCAAAGGACTCTCTTTCACCCGGTTAAATAAAGGCCGTCAGGCGGACACGCACACAAGACACGGACAACATTCCCCCCCCACCCCCATCCATACCTCTCCGTGTCCCCGCGTCTCTTCCCACCCCTTCCCTCTGCTGCTGCTCCTCCTTCGTCACCACCTCGTCCTCCTTCTCTACCACCTCCACCACCACCACCTCCTCCTCCTTCTCCGCATCATCATCCGTCACCTGCTCCTCCACCACCTCCACCACCTCCTCCTTCTCCACCACATCCTCCTCCTCCACCACCTCCTCCTTCTCCTCCTCCACCACCACGATCACCACCTCCTCCAACGACTTTCGCTTCCGCATGGAGACTGCGGAGAAAAGGTGGAGGGGGGTGGAGGTGTTAGGTGGTGGGCGTGGTGGACAAGTGGATGGAGAGCGTTGGCCGGAAGAGGCGAGAGAGAACGGGCAAAAGATTCCACTGTGGCGTGGCAGGGTGACGGTACAGATTCTGAACCATGACCAAGGATATCAGACGGGACACAACGCCACGTCGCAACAGAAGACACCCCCACCCCCCACCCATACCTCTCCGTGCCCCCGCGTCTCTTCCCATCTCTTCCTTCTGCTGCTGCTCCTCTGCCTCCTCCTCCTTCGTCACCGCCTCGTCCTCCTCCACCACCTCCGACTTCCGCTTCCGGATGGAGACTGTGGAGAAAAGGTGGTAGGGGGGGTGGGGGGGTCGAGGTGTCAGGTGGTGGGCGTGGTGGACAAGTGGACTGAGAGCGTTGGTCCGGGGAGGCGAGAGCAGAGGTCGGAAACGGGTTTTGATTCAATACCCGTACCCGTACCCTACCCGTACCCTACCCGTACCCTACCCGTACCCTAACCGTACCCTACCCGTACCCGTACCCTACCCGTACCCTAACCGTACCCTAACCGTACCCTACCCGTACCCTAACCGTACCCTACCCGTACCCGGCTGGGTACGGGTAGGGTATCGGGTACCCGATTGCGACCTCTGGGATGAAGCCTTGTTGCTGGTGGGTTGATTCTAGGAACTTGAATTGTGAGAAGAGACAAGACGTTGGGAAATGAGTAACAAACGGTGACTCACCATTGACCCACGGCCTACCCGTACCCGCCCGCACCAGGGTCGCAAACGGCTACCCGTACCCGGCCGGGTACGGGTAGCCGGGTATTGGGTAGGGTACGGGGGTATCGGGTACCCGGTTGCGACCTCTGGGCGAGAGAGAGCGGGCAGGAATTATCACGGTGGCGTGACAGGGTGACGGTACAGGTTGGGAATCACGATGACGGACATCAGACGGACACAACGACACGTCGCAACAAAAGACACGAACAAATTCCCCCCCACCCCCTCCATCCATACCTCTCCGTGTCCCCGCGTCTCTTCCCACCCCTTCCTTCTGCTGCTGCTCCTCTGCTTCCTTCGTCACCTCCTCCTCCTCTACCACCTCCACCTCTGACGTCCGCTTCCGAGTGGAGACTGCGCAGAAAAGGGGAGTGTGGGTCAGGTCGAGGTGTCGGGGGTCGGGTGGTGAATCTCAAAGGACTCTCTTTCACCCGGTTAAATAAAGGCCGTCAGGCGTTCATGCCCACAAGACACGGACCTAATTCCATACCTCTCCGTGCCCCCGCGTCTCTTCCCGCCACTTCCTTCAGCTGCTGCTCCTCTGCCTCCTTCGTCACCACCTCCTCTGTCACCACTTCCACCTCCTCCTCCGTCAACTCGGCCATGCGGCCCCCCCCAAGCTGCTCCGACCTCCTCATGAGGATGGAGGGCCTGAGGGAGGGGCGGCGGCCGCGGGGACGAGGCACGAGTGGGCTACTCTGGCGGTAGCGGCCTCGCGAGAACGCCGGAGCCTGCCGAAAAGGAGGAAAGGGGGGGGGGGCGGTGGTAAAGGAGGAGGATGTCAACGCATCGTTCGTGTCGACTAGGGTAGTCGTCTATTTGTTTTACACGTTACGTACAGCTGCAGAGACGACAACTACTTCCAAATTCATTTCGATTTAAAGCTTTCGTGACTGCAGAGATTCATCTTCTTGGTTCTTTCGGTAAAGTCACGTAGAAGGGAAGTAATAAAATAATAAAAATAAAACATAATAAAATAATTCTCACGACGTTTCGGCCACATAGCCAACGCACCTGAGGACGGCTGCTTGCGTTGTGGCCAAACGTCGTGAGAATTATTATTTTATTATGCTTTATTTTTATTATTTTATTACGTCCCTTCTACGTGACTTTACCGAAAGAACCAAGAAGATGAATCCCTGCAGTCAGGAAAGCTTTAAAAGGGTAGTGTATGTCGTGTAGTGTATAGTGTAGTTTATATAGCATCTGAACGCGCGTGATGCCGTGACCCGTCTTTGTTCCATGGCTCAGCCAAAGCTGCTGCTGCTGTGATAATGACAGGAATGCGTGTTATGATGGTTTATATATTCCTTCACAAGATCTCAGCCAAGGTGATATTGTTGTGGTTCATTTGTAGCAAGCACTTTGTGTGTGTAATGAGTGCGACCCTTGTTATGAGCAGAGTAGTGGAGTAGAGTATCATCAGTATCCTTTGATTCTTTCGGTAAAGTCACGTAGGTATAAAATAAAATAAATCACGTTTCGGGCACAACACAAGCGTCCGTCATCAGGTGGGACAACCACAGCAAGAAAAGGGCTGCCGTGACAAGAGGCTATAAAGGCAGCAAACGTCGTGATTTATTTTATTTTCGACCTACGTGACTTTACCGAAAAAACCAAAGAGTATGGATCCCTGCAGTCACGAAAACTTAAAATCAAGATTAGAGTATCATCGTCTCTGTGATGTCTTCTTCGTATATTTGTGATGATGCCTCCTTCAAACCCTGAAGATGCCTGCTGCTGTATATTTGGAGTCTGCGTCTCTATCTCTCTCATCATCATCATCACCACGGTAGCTAGGTAGATGTTAACTACCTCACCCAGTATACAGGCGGCAGTGGGTTCGATCCCACCCCTGACGCCTTGCTGTATATGTGGAGTCTGCGTCTCTCTCTCTCCCCCCGTGGTGAGATGTTATCTCCCTCGCCTGCTATGGAGGATGTTGTGGGTTCGATCCCGACATTGATGCTGCAATGGCAAAGGCTTCATCACCTATTCCTATTTTTGTTCTTGGGATAGTTAAAAGGCTTAGATGGATGTCCTACAGTTTCTTGGATTTGATAATGGGGTGAATGAATTAGCTAAGTATCGCACAGATTAGCCAATAATCATTATTATGGGTGCACAGGGCCCCAATGTAGATTTTTTGTCTTTCTTCAAGTGATGTGAGATTGAATTTTAAGTAGGGGTCGCAATGGTGGGTCACGTATCCGCCACCCACCATTCACCCCACCACCCACACCACCACACCACCCACACCATCACACTACCCACACCACCCACACCACCACACCACCCACACTATCACACCACCCACCGTGTTCACTAAGCGCGCTGCGTGGCAGATGGCTGCGTTTGTCTCTGGGGTGCCGCGAGCACCCACAGAGGAACGGCGACGCCCCGTAGGAGATGTCCAGGCAGGCCTTGCATCTAAGGTGGGGGGGGAGGAGGTATTAGTGGGGGTGTGTGGGGGACACACGGCCATTGTGAGCCCAAAATGAGATACTCGGACACAAGCAATGAACAGTGAATCCAGCACCTCAAGTGTCTCCGAAACGGCCAACATGAACCCAGAGAGAGAAACACTCAGACCTAAACAAAGAACAGTAAATTCAGCGCCTCAGTGTCTCCGACACGGCCAGCATGAACAGTGAATTCAGGACCGCAATGTCTCCAACACACCCATCATGAACCCAGAGTGAATCCAGGACCTGTGTCTGTGACACAGTCATTATGGACCCAGAGAGTGAATCCAGGACCTCAGTGTCTCCGACATGGCCAGCATGAACACAGTGATTCAGGACCGCAGTGTCTCCGACACACCCATCATGAACCCAGAGTGAACCCAGGACCTGTGTCTGTGACACAACCATTATGGACCCAGAGAGTGAATCCAGGACCTCAGTGTCTCCTACACAGCCATCATGAACCCAGAGTGAATCCAGGACCTCAGTGTCTCCTACACACCCATCATGAACCCAGAGTGAATCCAGGACCTCAGTGTCTCCTACACAGCCATCATGAACCCAGAGTGAATCCAGGACCTCAGTGTCTCCTACACAGCCATCATGAACCCAGAGTGAATCCAGGACCTCAGTGTCTCCTACACAGCCATCATGAACCCAGAGTGAATCCAGGACCTCAGTGTCTCCTACACAGCCATCATGAACCCAGAGTGAATCCAGGACCTCAGTGTCTCCTACACACCCATCATGAACCCAGAGTGAATCCAGGACCTCAGTGTCTCCTACACAGCCATCATGAACCCAGAGTGAATCCAGGACCTCAGTGTCTCCTACACAGCCATCATGAACCCAGAGTGAATCCAGGACCTCAGTGTCTCCTACACCACCAGAGGTGGGACAAAGTCATTGTTATGCAAGTCCAAGTCGAGTCTGAAGTCATCAAATTCATGACTCGAGTCTGACTCGAGTCCAAGTCACATGACTCGAGTCCACACCTCAGAGGTGGGACAAAGTCATTGTTATGCAAGTCCAAGTCGAGTCTGAAGTCATCAAATTCATGACTCGAGTCTGACTCGAGTCCAAGTCACATGACTCGAGTCCACACCTCTGCTACACACCCATCATGAACCCAGAGTGAATCCAGGACCTCAGTGTCTCCTACACAGCCATCATGAACCCAGAGTGAATCCAGGACCTCATTGTCTCCTACACAGCCATGAACCCACTGAGAGACACTCAGACCTAAATAACGAAGAGAGAATGCAGGACCCCCGTGTCTCTAACACAGCTATCATGAAACCACACAGAGTGAATCCAGCACCCGCCACAAACACGGCCATCATGAACCCACAGAAAGTGAACTCACCGCAGTCGGACGTAGCAGGGCCGTCAGTCTCCACCCCCGCCGTGGTCTTCTTCCTGCCGTCCTTGACGAGGGGAAAGGGGGACGACTCCCCCGGGCTCTTGTCCACCCCGTCCCGCGCAAGGGGAACGTTCTCCTTGGAGGCGCGGGCAGGCGAGCTGCTGCTAAGCAGCAGCACGCTCCTCACGGATCCCACCTCTAAGAGGTGGCGGCCGACGAGGGGTGACAACGACGACGAACATAGCAGCAGCGCGGCCTTGGCATCGGCCTTGGCATCGGCCTTGGCATCGGTCTTGGCGGTGCCGGAGGAGGGTGACTTAGAGGCCGGGTCGACCTCGGGACGGGGGGGCGGCCGCTGGCCCGAAAGGTCCACCTCGCGGAGGGGCGACTTCGACGCGAGGGTGATGTTCCTAAGGGACGTCTCATCAATGGACGAATTCTGCAGGTCTGCTGCATCTTCAATGCACGACTTCTGAAGGTCTGTCTCATCAATGGACTTCTGCTGTAGGTCTACTGCGTCTTCAATGGATGACTTCTGCAGATCTACCTCATCAATGGACGACTGCTGTAGGTATAATGTGTCTTCAATGGACGACTTCTGTAGGTCTACTGTGTCTTCAATGGACGACTTATGTAGGTCTGTCTCCTCCATGGATGACGTCTGCAGATCTACCTCATCAATGGACTTATGCTGTAGGTCTACTGTGTCTTTAATGATTGACTTCTGTAGGTCTACTGTGTCTTCAATGGACTTCTGCTGTAGGTCTACTGCGTCTTCAATGGATGACTTCTGCAGATCTACCTCATCAATGGACGACTTCTGTAGGTCTACTGTGTCTTCAATGGACGACTTATGTAGGTCTGTCTCCTCCATGGATGACGTCTGCAGATCTACCTCATCAATGGACGACTTCTGTAGGTCTACTGTGTCTTCAATGGACGACTTATGTAGGTCTGTCTCATCCATGGATGACGTCTGCAGGTCTGCCTCATCAATGGACGACTTCTGTAGGTTTGATTCATCTTGAATGGACGTCTGCAGGTCTGTATCATCAATGGATGATTTCTGTAGGTCAGCCTCATCAATGGACGACTTCTGTAGGTTTGATTCATCTTGAAAGGACGTCTGCAGGTCTGCCTCATTAATGGATTTCTGTCGGTCGGTCTCATCAATGGACGGATCCTGCAGGTCTGCATCTTCAATGGACGTCTGTAAGTCTGCCTCATCAATGGACGACTTCTGCTTGTCTGCTGCATCATCAACAAACTTCTGGAAGTCTACCTCATCAATGGATGACTTCTGCAGGTCTGCCTCATCAATGGACGACTTCTGCAAGTTTGCATCTTCAATGTACGATGTATGTAGGTCTTCCTCATCAATGGCCGACTTCTGAAGGTCTGCCTCATCAATGGATGAATTATGTAGGTCTCCATCTTCAATGGACGACTTTTGCAGGTCTGCTGCGTCATCAATGGCCGACTTCTGAAGGTCTGCCTCATCAATGGATGAATTATGTAGGTCTCCATCTTCAATGGACGACTTTTGCAGGTCTGCCTCATCAATGAACGACTTTTGCAGGTCTGCTGCGTCATCAATGGCCGACTTCTGAAGGTCTGCCTCATCAATGGGTGAATTCTGTAGGTCTCCATCTTCAATGGACGACTTCTGCAGGTCTGCCTCATCAATGGACGACTTCTGCAGGTCTGCTGCGTCATCTATGGACGACTTCTGCAGGTCTGCTGCGTCATCAATGGACGACTTCTGAAGGTCTGCCTCATCAATGGATGAATTCTGTAGGTCTCCATCTTCAATGGACGACTTCTGCAGGTCTGCCTCATCAATGGACGACTTCTGCAGGTCTGCCTCATCAATGGATGGCGTCTGCAGGTCCGTATCATCAACAGACGAATTCTGCATATCTGTTTCATCCATGGACGGCTTATCAAGGTCAACCTCCTTGGTGGACAATGCCCATTTGGGTGTCCGCAATGGTGTATTGGCTGTTTGTCTACGTGTCTGCACTGGTGTCATCGCTGTCTGTCTGGGTGTCTGCACTGCAGCCTTAGCTGTCTGTTGGGGTGTCTTCACTGCAGTCTTCGCTGTCTGGTCGGCTATCTGTCCAGGTGTCTTGACTGGAGTCTTAGCTGTCTGGTCGGCTGTCTGTCTGCGTGTGTACACTGGAGTCTTGGCTGTCTGATTGGCTGTCTGTCCGGGTGTTTTCGCTGGAGTCTTGGCTGTCTGGTCGGCTGTCTGCACTGGAATCATAGCTGTCTGGTCGGCTGTCTGTCTGCGTGTGTACACTGGTGTCTTAGCAGTCTGGTCGGCTGTCTGCACTGCAGTCTTGGCTGTCTGTCCGGGTGTCTTCACCGGAGTCTTGGCTGTCTGGTCGGCTGTCTGCACTGCAGTCTTGGCTGTCTGGTCGGCTGTCTGTCTGCGTGTGTACACTGGTGCCTTAGCAGTCTGGTCGGCTGTCTGTCCGGGTGTCTTCACCGGAGCCTTGGCTGTCTGGTCAGCTATTTGTTTGGGTGTCTGCACTGCAGTCTTGGCTGTCTGGTCGGCTGTCTGTCTGCGTGTGTACACTGGGGTCTTAGCTGTCTGGTCGGCTGTCTGTCTGGGTGTCTGCACTAGAGTCTTAGTAGTCTGGTCGGCTGTCTGCACTAGAGTCTTAGCTGTCTGTCCGGGTGTCTTCACTGGAGTCTTAGCAGTCTGGTCGGCTGTCTCTCTGGGTGTCTGTACTGGGGTCTTAGATGTCTGTCTGGGTGTCTGCACTGGAATCATAGCTGTCTGGTCGGCTGTCTGCACTAGAGTCTTAGCTGTCTGGTCGGCTGTCTGTCTGGGTGTCTTCGCTGGTGTCTTGGCTGTCTGGTCGGCTGTCTCTCTGGCTGTCTTTACTGGAGTCTTAGCAGTCTGGTCGGCTGTCTCTCTGGGTGTCTGCACTGGGGTCTTGGATGTCTGTCTGGGTGTCTGCACTGGAATCATAGCTGTCTGGTCGGCTGTCTGTCTGCGTGTGTGCACTGGTGTCTTGGCTGTCTGGTCGGCTGTCTCTCTGGGTATCTTTACTGGTGTCTTAGCAGTCTGGTCGGCTGTCTCTCTGGGTGTCTGCACTGGGGTCTTGGATGTCTGGTCGGCTGTCTGTCTGCGTGTGTACACTGGCGTCTTGGCTGTCTGGTCGGCTGTCTCTCTGGGTATCTTTACTGGTGTCTTAGCAGTTTGGTCGGCTGTCTCTCTGGGTGTCTGCACTGGGGTCTTAGATGTCTGTCTGGGTGTCTGCACTGGAATCATAGCTGTCTGGTCAGCTGTCTGTCTGCGTGTGTGCACTGGTGTCTTGGCTGTCTGGTCAGTTGTCTGTCTGGGTGTTTTCGCTGGAGTCTTAGCTGTCTGGTCAGCTGTCTGCACAGCAGTCTTGGCTGTCTGGTCGGCTGTCTCTGCGATTAAAGTATCAGCCTCAACCGTGGAACTGGTAGAGATGGCGGCAGTCAATGCTGTAACATACACACACGCGCGACGGTGTTAGAGAGTCCAGAAACACTCCCACTCATGCTCGTACAAGCACTTGCGCTCACTGAAACATCACACACAAGCTCACTCTTGTACACAAAGATCCCCTGGATAGCCTCTCAAAAAGACTGTTGGGGCCAGTGCTGTTAGAGCGCGTAGCACCAATGAAGGCCTGGCACTGTGGCACACGAGGTGGTGGGTGGCCAACAACACACCCCCAGTGACGATGTTTACGACACACCGCACCAACTCTGGTTGCCGGGTTCGTAGCGTACCACTAACCACTACTGCCACGCACAGAGAGACACTCACACACACCCTCTTCTAAATCACCCACTCACCTAAACCACTCTCTCACTCACCCACCCCAGCCACACCCATTCATGCTGTCCTTACAACCGGGTTCTTACCATCGTCAGGTGGTACGGGCCCAGTAGCAGCTGGTGGTGCAGCAGAAGCAGCTGCCGGTGCAGCAGAAGCAGCATCTGCAGAAGCAGCGGCATCCGGAGGCAGCTCAAACCTGCAGCAGCAGCAGCAGCAGCAGGGCCAGTGAACCACTCCGTAAACCAAAAACACACAAAACTCAACCGTATTGTGGTCGGCACCATTACTCGTCCAGAATGTCGTTTTGATCTCCACGTGGCAAAAATAATATGCAGGACCTGCCGACTTTTTCATATCGGGGGCTTCTCCTACTACGACACATTGAGCCCACTGTCACTGTACACTATATTATACTCTACTATACATTGCACTACTATATGCTACACTACACTACTATATACTACACTACTATGCTCCTATACATTATACTACACTATACAATCCACTACCACATTACTATACACTACACCGTATACTACTACACACTACACTTCTATACACTACACCTACAGTAAGGTATCAAGAGTACGCAGGGGTTAGGTTCCGTGTACCCCCGCGTAAGTGTGAATTTGCTTAAGTTGGGGTTCACTGATACGAGCGTAACATATACAATGTATACTCTTAGGTTTTTTCGGTAAAGTCACGTAGGTAAAAAATAACTAAAATAATAATAGAAATAAAATAAGAATAGAAATAAATTAATAAATATTTTTTTTTTATTACTTTCAGTAATTTTTTATTTTATTTTTTACCTACGTGAATTTACCAAAAAACCTAAGAGTATGAATTCTTGCAGTCACGAAAGCTTCAAATCTAGAAATATACGATGTATATTACACCATCTACTACTATCTATAAAAATGAGATATTAATATTGCATTTTCAATAAAAGTTGCAGAAGAAAAATATTAAATAGATGTGGATATCTACATAAATGATATTATAAACACACTATCCTAAATATACAGCACCATATTTTAACACTAAAGCAGTCACTGACTCGCAGCAACTTGCAATCATAAGTGACAGAGTTAATTTTTAGTAATTTTTAATTTTAGTTTTTACCTACGTGAATTTACCAAAAACCTAAGAGTATGAATTCTTGCAGTCACGAAAGCTTCAAATCTAGAAATATACAATGTATATTACACTATGTACTACTATCTATAAAAATGAGATATTAAATATTGCATTTTCAATTAAAGTTGCAGAAGAAAAATATGAAATAGATGTGGATATCTACATAAAATGATATTATAAACACACTATCCTAAAAATACAGCACCATATTTTAACACTAAAGCAGTCACTGACTCGCAACAACTTGCAATCATAAGTGAGAGTTAATTTCGGGTAAAAATCTATGAAAATGGGGTATGCCGATAGCAATACCCTACTATACACTACACTACTATACACTACTCTACCCTACTATACACTTCACTATAATACCCGACTATACACTACACTACTATAAACTACTATACACTACTATAAACTACTATACACTACACTATACACTACTATACCCTACCATACACTACTATAAACGACTATACACTACATTACTATAAACTACTACACACTATGATAATTGGTTTTTTACCCTTCTATCTGGCAACAAAACTGACACCTTTTACAAAGAGTCATGTTTGTATAGACCGCAATACCTGCAGTCATAATACAAACAAAAGACATAACTCTGATAATGTGCGCCTTTTGGCGTCATCTGGTCCAACCCATGTGAGACTAGGCTCTAAGGAAAGCTGTCTCGGGTGTGGACCAATCAACTTCAAGGACAGTGCACATTATTAGAGTTATGTCTTTTGTTTGTATTATTATGTATTATGACTGCAGGTATTGCGGGTCTATACAAACATGACTCCTTGTAAAAAGGTGTCAGTTTTGTTGCCAGATAGAAGGGTAAAAAACCAATTATCATATTTTTACTGGCAAATGAGGTTCCCATAGTGTACTATACACTACACTACTCTACCCTACCATACACTACTATAAACGACTATACACTACACTACTATACACTTCACTATACACTACTACACACTACACTATTATAAACTACTATACACTACACCAGGGGTCCTCAAACTTTTTAAACAGGGGGCCAGTTCACTGTCCCTCAGACCGTTGGAGGGCCGGACTATAGTTAAAAAAAAACTATGAACAAATTCCTATGCACACTGCATATATCTTATTTTGAAGTGAAGAAACAAAAGGGAACAAATACAATATTTAAAATGAAGAACAAGTAAAGTTAAATCAATAAACTTGCCAGTATTTCAATGGGAACTATGGGCCTGCTTTTGGCTAATGAGATGGTCAATGTCCGGTTCCATATTGTCACTGCTAGTCGTAACAAGTGATGCAAGTGTGCATCCGTTAGTCTAGATCTGGTTGGAGATTTCAAATGTTTCATTCTGGAAAAAGTCTGTTCACAGACATAAGTGCTGCCAAAGATGGTTGCCATTTTGAGTGCATGGTTCCTGAGATGAGGATATGTCTCAGAAGGGAGAGATGCATATAAATTATGAAGGCTGCTTGACTTGAATGCATCTTTCAGGGAGTCACAATTCTGCAGTTCAGCCAGTTCCATTTGGTAAATTGTATCCACATTTTCAATGTCAATAGAAAATGGGTTACGGAAAAGCTGTATGTCCTGTTCATGGAGATGAAGCTCTTTAAATCCAAATTGGAACTCCTTTTGCAATTTTTCCAGTGAATCCACACGTTTTGTTTGGGAATGCAACCAATGGTTTTTCCACTAACAGATTTTGAGTTGTGGGGAGATGGCAGAAGTTTTCCTCCTTCACTTGTTTGATGAGGCCTAATATTACTTCAAATGCTTTGACATGTGATTGCATATCACAGATGAGCTTCCCCTTTCCTTGAAGTTGCACATTGAAACTGTTGAGTAGCTCTGTTACATCTGTCAGAAAGGCAAGGTGGCATTTCCATTCTGCATCATTGAGCTCTGGTACTTCTTTGTTTTTTTAAAGCAGAAAAGCTGTAATCTGTGGAAGTAAGTCATAGAAACGTTTCAAAACTCTCCCTCGACTCAGCCAACGGACTTCTGTGTGATACAGAACATCTTCATAGTCAACATTTAGCTCAGACAGAAATGCTTGAAATTGTCTGTGGTTTAGTGCATGAGCTCTAATGAAGTTAACACAAGATACCACAAATTTCATAACCGAGTCCCACTTCAGTGATTTACTACACAGCGCTTGTTGGTGGATGAGGCAGTGTATGGCTATTGGATGAGAATGGTTATGTTTTGTCCATCTCTTGGTTAAAGCGAGCAATTACTCCTTTCTTAGACCCACCATGCTAGGAGCACCATCAGTTGTCACACTGGCTAGTTTAGCCCAGTTCAGCTCCAAACCATTCACAGTTTGGCAAACCTTTTCATAGATATCCTCTCTTCTTGGTTCTTTCGGTAAAGTCACGTAGAAGGGAAGTAATAAAATAATAAAAATAAAACATAATAAAATAATTCTCACGACGTTTCGGCCACAACGCAAGCAGCCGTCCTCAGGTGAAAGCCAGGTCTGTCGGGGAGACAGCGTCTGAATTAAACAGCACACGAGCTTGGAGCATATATAAGCTGGGTTGGAAACGGGAGAAAGAGCGCCTTGACAAATAATTTGCATATCAAGAGGAATTAGCATATTTATGGGAAATGCAGGAATGTTAGTAGTACTACATATGCAGCACGGGCATATGTAGTACTAATCACATTCCTGCATTTCCCATAAATATGCTAAATTCCTCTTGATATTGAAATTATTTTGTCAAGGCGCTCTTTCCCCCGCTTCCAACCCAGCTTATATATGCTCCAAGCTCGTGTGCTGTTTCATTCAGACGCTGTCCTCCCCAACAGACCTGGTTTTCACCTGAGGACGGTTGTTTGCGTTGTGGCCGAAACGTCGTGAGAATTATTTTATTACTTCCCTTATATGTGACTTTACCGAAAGAACCAAGAAGATGAATCCCTGCAGTCACGAAAGCTTTAAATCGAAAGATATCCTCTCCTGTAGTTGTTCCTTTGATGCTTTGCAGTGCAGCAAGCTCTTCTGTGACTTCGAAATAGTCATTTCGTCGCACGAATAAAAATTTGAAGTTGTGCAGAATCACGAACATCATTGCTTTCGTCGAGTGCCAAGGAAAAATAGGAAAGTTTTTTTTTGTGGAGTTTTGCAAATGCTGATTGCAAATTGTCTCCCATTTCTTCAATCCTCCGTGTAATTGTAGGTTCTAAAAGACTCACTGTACTAAATAAATCGGCCTTCTCTGGACACATCTCTTTGGCAACAGAAAGAAGGCATTCTTTAACAAATTCTCCCTCCACGAATGGTCTTCCAGTGCATGCTATTAGCTTGGAAACTTGAAAACTTGCTCGCAGTGATGAAATATTTAGCTGCTTCTGCTTCACAAAACTATTTCGCTGAGTTGTTAATGTATTTTTTAGTTTTAATATTTATCTTTTCTCACTTCTCCGACCAAACAAGCATATTTATCTTCATGTTGAGTTTTATAGTGTTGACGTAAATTGTATTCTTTTGAACACAGACACTATATTCTGGCATATCAGACACACAGCTCTTTCCTTGTACTGCATGAAAAAGTAATCATAAGTTCACTGTTCTTTGAATATCCTACACTCCGAGTCAATTTTTCTCTTTCTTGACATCATTGTTTCCTAGGGAGTCAAAATTGATATTAGTAAAATACCAATATATATACAGCGCTACAAAAACAATATACCAGTAATAACTTTGCCCACACAGAGACATACAGACTGCACTGCCCATCAATGCAGTCTGATTGGGGGAAACTCCGCCCCCTCTCCCTCTTCCACCAATGACCGTCCTTCTCATGCAGAAAAAAAGTAACAGACAGGCAGCGGCGGCAAAAACACCCGGCGGGCCGGATAAATGTCCTCGGCGGGCCGCATGTGGCCCGCGGGCCGTAGTTTGAGGACCCCCTGCACTACACTATATACTACTATACACTTCACTACTATAAACAACTCTACACGACACTCACCTGAAGGAGCGGGTGGTGCACCGTGAAGACGTCTCCGTGCGCCAGCGCCACTCCACCGGGCGGCACCGGACTACCGTTCACCAGAGTCCTGCCAGCATCCGACAGGCTGCACAGCACCACCTGGTGGTGGTGCGGACCGACGGACAGACAGACGGACGGAGGGGTTGGCGTTCTAGAATCGTGAAAACCTTAGTTTGGAAATGCGACGATGCAACGACGCTTTTTTTTTTCCACGTCACAAGCGGATGTCCCACGAGGTAAGAAAAGTTCAACAACAACAATAAATAAACGAAACGCACGATACAACACGAATGAAAACGCTCAACAAGCGGAAAGTACAGCTCAGACTTTGCGGGTCAACCGGGTTAGATCTCGTGTAAATGTGGGTGAGTGATGAATGAGTGGGTGAGTGAATGAGTGGGTAGTGAATGAGTGGCTGGGTGAGTGGATGGCAAGAGTGGGTGGTTAAGTGGGTGAATGAGTAGTGTGGGTGGTGCGTGTGTGAGTGAATGAGTGGGTGAGTGTGTGAGTGAATGAGTGGGTGAGTGTGTGAGTGAATGAGTGGGTGAGTGTGTGAGTGAAGAGTGGTGAGTGTGTGAGTGAAATGAGTGGGTGAGTGTGTGAGTGAATGAGTTGAAATGAGGGGTGAGTGTGTGAAGTGGGTGAGGTGTGTGAATGAGTGGTGAGGTGAGTGAATGAGTGCGTGATGAGTGTGTGAGTGAATGAGTGGTTGAGTGTGTGAGTGAATGAGTGTGAGTGTGTGAGTGAATGAGTGGGTGAGTGTATGAGTGAATGAGTGAATGAGTGGGTGAGTGGGTGAGTGTGTGAGTGAATGAGTGGGTGAGTGTGTGAGTGAATGAGTGAATGAGTGGGTGAGTGTGTGAGTGAATGAGTGTGTGAGTGAATGAGTGGGTGAGTGGGTGAGCGGTTAATCGGTCATAGTGGAGAGCCCCTCACCTGCCCGTCATCCTGCACATCAAGGCGACAATGCATCAGCTGGACCTCGTTGAACTGGATACGGATGTCGCAATCGGGAGACCTGGGAGCATGCGCGCAGGGACATGGACGGATACACACAGGGGCACACGCGACACGACTCAAGCCCAAAACTGTCGTCACTGCAAAGATTTCCGGTCGTCGTGTTCGCAGCACCAGCGGCGGATTTTGGCTGGCCATCAAAACAAAGAGGGTCACGGTATCGCGTGCGGCGCTTTCAGATGCTAAATACCAGAGGTGTAGACTCGAGTCATGTGACTTGGACTCGAGTCAGACTCGAGTCATGAATTTGATGACTTCAGACTCGACTTGGACTTGCATAACAATGACTTTGTCCCACCTCTGAGGTGTGGACTCGAGTCATGTGACTTGGACTCGAGTCAGACTCGAGTCATGAATTTGATGACTTCAGACTCGACTTGGACTTGCATAACAATGACTTTGTCCCACCTCTGCTAAATACGCTATGCACTACGCTACTATACACTGCACGACTACACTACATTTAAATACTACACTACTCACTGCTATACACTGCACTATACACTATCACCACCTCCCCCACCACTATCACCACCACCTCCCCCTTTCACCACCACCTCACCCCCACTATCACCACCACTATCACCTCCCCCACTATCACCACAACCACCTCCCACTATCACCACCCTCTATCACCACCACCTCCCCAATATCACCACCACTACCACACATCCCCCTAAATATCACCACCATCACCTCCCCCTAAATATCACCACCACCTCCCCCCTTTTGTAGTGACATGGGAGGGGCTGCTGGGGGGCTCTGGGACCCTGGGCCCAGGCGCTTGGGCCCCTTGGCGCAGGGCGCTGGGTTCCCGGGCGGCCCAGGCGCTTAAGCCCGTTGGCGCCACCAACGGGGGGGCTGTGTATGCTCTGTGGGATATCTGGGGGTGCACACGGCCCCACCCTCGTTGAGGACTAGGCATAAAAGGGGAGCTCCCTCGACGATCAGGGCCAGTTGTAGCTCAAGACCCAAGACCAGCCATGTGAGGACCCTGGGACGCTGTGAGGGCCAGTGGTGGGACTCTGGAACTCCTGGCTCTACGTCCTTGTGAGGGCGAGTTCCAGAGCGTAGCCAGAGTAGTGTATCTAGGCTGTGTACCTAGGCTGTGTACCTAGGCTGTAACAGAGTATCAGGACTGTTGGAGTGCTGTTGGATTGTAATAAAGAAGTTACCTCTACAAGTGTCTCCGGAACCCATTACACTTTCACCACCACCAGCACCACCACCTCCCCCCTATCACCACCTCCCACCAACCATCACCTGCCAATAATGCAGCTGCGTACGCTGAGGGGAAGCCGATGCCATGGCTGCCGTTTCGCTTGATGACGATGATCTTGCCGTGGAGCTCCATGGTTGTTTGGGGGCCCGGTGTTCACCACCGCACCACCACCACCGCACCCCACCGCCGATCTCTAGCCCGCAAAGGCAAACAGAGACACCTACAAAAAGGACAACGATCGTCAGCGTAGCATTAACCAGACCATCGGGGCCAATTCTGTCCATACATTTGTCTCTGCATTCAACTGTCTGTTATCACATTATCACCATGATCACTGCCACACTGTCTGCATTCTGTTTCGGTGTCTCTTGTCTGTCTCTCTGTAGACCTGTCTGTATACAGTTCTGTCCATACATGTCTCTGTAGCCAACAATCTGTCATCATCACAACATTATTATCATCACTACCACACTGTCTGCCTTCTGTCTGTCTCGGTCTGTCCATCTCTGGCTGTCTCTCCATAGACCTGTCTGTATACAGTTCTGTCTATACATTTGTCTCTGTAACCAACAATCTGTCATCATCACGACATTATCACCATGCCTTCTGTCTGGTTGTCTCCACTATACACATGTCTGTGTACAATTATGTCTAGTTATAGTAGACTATATGTTCATCACAATACCAATTATACTGTTAAATCTAAAAACTTTAGAGCGACACAATAACAATGTACCAGTTGAAAGGGTAAAAACCTATCACTATATTTTGCCACTGGTAAAGGAGGTCTCATAGTGTAAATGCTTACCCCGAGCTCTCAATACTCTGATAGTGCGCTGTCTTTGAGTTGTACGCCTTTTGGCGTCATCTGGGTCAACACCAATGGGGACTAGGCTCTAAGAAAAGCTGTCTCGGGTGTGGACCAATCAACTTCAAGGACAATGCATACCATTATCATCATCAGAGTTGTTTATTTTGTTTGCATTTTGACTGCTTGTGTTGTGGCTATTGGAAACATGATGCCTTGTATAAAGGTGTCAGTTTTTGTACCAGTTAAAAGGGTAAAAACCTGTTACTATATTTGCCACTGGTAAAGGAGGTCTCAGTGACACAATAACTCTTAAACACTTATATATATGAAGTATGGGAATTGACGGCAGGAACTTCTTGACGGGTAACACACTTTTATTAAATCCTTTAGGTATCACAATACAACGTGTGCTCTTCCTTCTTCCTCCGACACACTCCACTAATCTCGTGTAAGCTCTAGGCCTCTGGCTACACACCATATACTCGACTCGTGTAAGCCCTATGCCTCTGGCTACACAATACACTCGACTCGTGTAAGCCCTATGCCTCTCTACACAATACACTCGACTCGTGTAAGCCCTATGGCTACACCCACTACACTCGCCTCTGGGTTACACAGAGTCCCGGTCCCCTTAGGACAGCGGGGCTAGGTACCGCAGGGCTCTAGGTCTTCATCTCCGTCTTCATTCTTCGCTGGTTACACACTGCCCTTACGCCTGTGTGCATCCCCTTTTATAGCCCCTGCTCACGAGGGACGGAGCTGATGCGGCGTCGACGTGTGCGTCGTTCCTTAATGACCCAATCACGACGCACTCTCTCTACGATCCGCTCTCCCCAGCGCGTGTTAACATTACTCCACCAATCACACTGCGCTGCCACCTAATCACTCCCTCTCAGCGCGTCACCGCCCACAGCCAATCGGTACCCCGTAACCCACGACCCCGCGCTGACCCCTGATCCTCCACCGTCAGCGCGCGTCACCACCTACACAGCCAATCATCACACACTGTGCATACGATCCTTAATCCCAGCGCGTATCACCTCTACATCACCCCTCCCACATAGCTTGCAGCCGGCCCGGCTGTTAACCTACAACACAACATAACGCAACGCAGTAATAAAGAACTCCACATCCCAGTGCCCCGTA
>NW_026891512.1:0-90605 GCF_015708825.2 Lethenteron reissneri
CATACCTACACCCCCCTCCCCCAACGCCCTCTCGGAATATTTTTTCAGACCGCAGGAATCCGATGAGCTATGAAGCTCTTCTTCGCAGATCTCCAGCCGTTCCACAGATGTCCTCTCCTAACACCCCCCCCACCTCCTCCCCGTAGCTTTCCTCTCAGCGGCAAAGTGAATATCGCGCAAGCGATGGCTCAGGGCTACGGGACTGAGTGCACGGAGATTTGTGAGCGGATGCCACCTTCGTCATCGGCCGCGGTTCAGTCTACCGCTGGATGGGTACGTACTGTACGTACTGTACGTACGTCGCACGGGGCAGGGCTACGAGACGGCACGCGGTGCGCATGGAGACCGGCGGGAGACGTGCAGACTGGGGTATCTGTAGGTGGATCGCCCTGCGGTGTCCCCCTCTAGGGTAACAACAGTGCAGCTCTGCACGGGGGACTCTGCACACTCACACACACAGGGACCCCCAGGTGATGGGGGTGGGGGGGGACACGTGCAGTGGTTGGGACCTAGAACTCCGCACTTGCAATCGAGGGGTGGCCAGGTCGGTTTAATCTCCCACCCCCCACAGAGTGTGAGGCAGGTGTAGGAGGGTCCGTAGGTTTCCGTGTTCACATTCAAAATCAGTTTCAAGAGTGGCACAGCCTCGGCTAGTCACGTGGCCTGTTGTTTAAAACTAATTCACAGCTCGGCGCTGTGCGCGTTTTGCTCAGGATGGCTGACTTTTCTGTTTCCACGGGAATGAGAAAATGCATTCTGGCCGGTGTGTGTTCTCTGGTGCCGGCAAAGACTGGATGGGTCTGCAAACACCTTCTCACACACGGTGCACTTGAACGGCTTTTCTCCCGTGTGTGTTCTCTGGTGCCTGTGAAGATCTGATAGCTGTGCAAACGCCTTCTCACACACAGTGCACTTGAACGGCTTCTCTCCCGTGTGTGTTCTCTGGTGGCTGTGAAGATGTTGTAAATGTGCAAATGCCTTCTCACACACGGTGCACTTGAACGGCTTCTCTCCCGTGTGTGTTCTCTGGTGGCTGTGAAGATGTTGTAAATGTGCAAATGCCTTCTCACACACGGTGCACTTGAACGGCTTCTCTCCCGTGTGTGTTCTCTGGTGGCTGTGAAGATGTGATAGCCGTGCAAACGCCTTCTCACACACGGTGCACTTGAACGGCTTCTCTCCCGTGTGTGTTCTCTGGTGCTTCTTCAAGGTACTCTTGTAGTCTGTGCTGTATGGACATTGGTCACACTGATGACTTTTGTTACTGGGCTTAGTGGGGTGTCTGCTCTGCACGTGATACTGTAGACTCGAGCGGCAGATGAACTGACGGTTGCAGGCAGGACACGGCAGCCTTGTGACCTCCACACCCACTCCACCTGCGTCATCCCAGAGGAACAAGACACACGCGCACACACCAACATCTAGACATGAACACTCTTGCACACGTGTGTGTATACACAAAGGTAAGGTTTCCCACAGCCATATCAGACTGTTGGGCAAGTGCTGTTTGCGAGTACCTATGAAGGCCGGCATGGCACACGAGGGAGTAGGTGGCCAACACCAGGCCCGGCCGCCTTTGTCTCTCCAGTGGCGATGTTTCCACGTTTAAGCTAGGTACTCATTTGAGGCTGAGTCAGCCTAGGGGAGGCCTAAATATTCACCACTGACGTTGGCCGTGAGTGGGAATCGAACTCAGGTGGCCGGGTTCGTAGTGCAGTGGGCTCCATTATATATACACACAAAGACAAAGAACCCCCATATAGCCTGTATATACTTTTGGGACAAGTGCTGTTATGGGCACCAATGAAAGCCAACACGGCACACGAGTGGGAGGGTGGCCAGCACCAACACATAGCCGCCTTGTCTCCCCAGTGGCGATGTTTACTACTACACACCACACCAGTTACTCACTTCCACCTTATCAGTGTGGCTGGTGCCTATCATCTCTGGTGAGTGGTGGCTGTCATCTCTGGTGAGTGGTGGCTACCAACTCTGGTGAGATGTGGCTATCATCTCTGGTGAGTGGTGGCTATCATCTCTAGTGAGTGGTGGCTATCATCTCTGGTGAGTGGTAGCTACATCCACATCTCTGGTGAGATGTCGCTATCATCTCTGGTGAATGGTAGCTATCATCTCTACTGAGTGGTGGCTATCGTCTCTGGTGAGTAGTGGCTATCGTCTCTCGTAAGTGGTGGCTGCCATCTCTGGTGAGTGGTGGCTATCATTTCTGGTGCGTGGTGGCTATCATCTCTGGTGAGTGGTGGCTATCATCTCTGGTGAGTGGTGGCTATCGTCTCTCGTGAGTGGTGGCTATCATCTCTGGTGAGTGGTGGCTATAGTCTGGTGAGCAGTGGTGAGTCTCTGGTGAGCAGTGCTCACGGTGTTCCTCGCTTGGTGGAGGCTGCACGGGCTGCAGGTCTCTGGCGGTGGCCCTAGGAGCCATCTCGCTGCTGCTGCTGCTGCGGCGTCGCGAGGGCCCGGCCTCGCAGGCGATGCCCAGCTCCTGGGCGAACTCCTCGCCGTACCAGACCAGCAGCTCAGAGCCGGGCCCCACGGCACGGAATGTGCGGTAGTAAATCTGCCCCCGGTGCTGGAAGGCACCAGGTTCTGCTCCTGCTCATTCCTCGCGCAGTGACGAACCTGCGCGGGCAGACGCGGGGGCGGGGTGGGCGCCGTTAGCGAGCGCACTTTAAGGGCCGGCACTGGGCGCTACGTGGGGGTGGTGTGGCTGGAACCACGCTCCGTACGGGTGCTCATTTGATGCCGAGTCGACCAAGGGGAGGCCCAGGGTTGGTCTCTGTGTGTAGTGGGTCTGGTCTCTGTGTGTAGTGGTTCTTGTCTCTGTGTGTGGTGGTTCTGGTCTCTATGTGTAGTGGTTCTGGTCTCTGTGTGTGGTGGTTCTTGTCTCTGTGTGTGGTGGTTCTGGTTTCTGTGTGTGGTGGTTCTGGTCTCTGTGTGTGGTGGTTCTGGTCTCTGTGTGTAGTGGTTCTGGTCTCTGTGTGTGGTGGTTCTGGTCTCTGTGTGTAGGTTCGGTGGTTCTGGTCTCTGTGTAGTGGTTCTGGTCTCTGTGTGGTGTTTCTGGTCTCTGTGTGTAGTGGTTCTGGTCTGTGTGTGCTGGTTCTTGTCTCTGTGTGTGGTGGTTCTGGTCTCTGTGTGTAGTGGTTCTGGTTTCTGTGTGTAGTGGTTCTGGTCTCTGTGTGTAGTGGTTCTGGTCTCTGTGTGAAGTGGTTCTTGTCTCTGTGTGTAGTGGTTCTGGTCTCTGTGTGTAGTGGTTCTGGTCTCTGTGTGTAGTGGTTCTGGTCTCTGTGTGTAGTGGTTCTGGTCTCTGTGTGTGGTGGTTCTGGTCTCTGTGTGTGGTGGTTCTGGTCTCTGTGTGTAGTGGTTCTGGTCTCTGTGTAGTGGTCCTTCAGACAATAATCACCTCATCCAGTTGATTTAGATTCATCCTGAGCATCAACATATTCACGATCCTTTTTGTTTTTGTAAATCTGAAACACACACGCACACGAGCGGATCCACGGATAATTAATGTCAGTTGGACTGTAAGTTGAACTTCTTTCGTACCGCACGTAGCCAACCATGCTGATCGGAGGTGCGGGGGAAGGACAACAAACTAAACACTAAAAGCAGTTCTAAAGAAATGCATTTTCAATCTACAAGATTTTAAAGTGCATAGCTCCCAGTGGCTTCCTAACATTGGAAGGAAGAACCTTCCAGACGGCCGCAGAAGTGCATCTGTAAGCGCCGCGCCATGCGGTGACCACCGTCTTTGCTGTGTGTTACAAGTTCAAATAATTACGTTAATTTTTGGGTCTCTCTGTGATTCTGGGGGTCTTTGGGTGAGTCTCTAGGTCTCTGTACGAGTCTCTGGGTCTCTGTGCGAGTCTCTAGGGTATCTGTGCGACTCTGGGTCTCTGTGTGAGACTGTGGGTCTCTGTGCGATTCTCTTGGTCTCTGTGCGAGTCTCTGGGTCTCTGTGTGAGACTGTGGATCTCTCTGTGCGATTCTCTGAGCATCTGTGTGAGTATCTGGGTCTCTCTGTGTGAGTCTCTGGGTCTCTGTGTGAGTCTGTGTGTCCCACTGTGAGTCTCTGGGTCTCTGTTCAAGTCTCTAGGTCTCTGTGCAAGTCTGTGGGTCTCTCTATGCGAGTCTCTGGGTCTCTGTGCAAAGTCTCTGGGTCTCTCTGTGCCAGTCTCTGGGTCTCTGTGTGAGTCTGTGGGTGACTGTGTGAGGCTATGGGTCTCTGTGCGAGTCTATGGGTCTCTGTGTGAATCTATGGGTCTCTGTGCGAGTCTATAGGTCTCTGTGCGAGTCTATGGGTCTCTGTGCGAGTCTATGGGTCTCTGTGTGAGTCTATGGGTTTCTGTGCGAGTCTATGGGTCTCTGTGTGAGTCTATGGGTCTCTGTGAGTCTCTGGGTCTCTCTGTGCCAGTCTCTAGATCTCTGTGTAAGTCTGTGGGTGACTGTGTGAGGCTATGGGTTTCTCTGCATCTCCTTCACGAGCCTCCTCTCCACACACACGATGATGATGTAGGAATAGGAGGAGGCTGCAGCAGTAGCAGCAGCAGCTCACCAGCCAGCAGTACTCGCTCACGGGGTTCTCCTCAGACACCTCTCCCTGGTAGGGCCCAAAATCACCCCCTTGGGCAGCTTCTTCCTGTTGCTCCACACCCCGAGGCCGGCGCCGGCGATGGAGGAGGCGCCGACGGTGAGGCCCTGGGGCAGGCTGAGCCGGGCCCTGTTGGCCACTCCCGGGGCCACGGCCGCGTCTGCAATGAACTCTGGCGGGCCGTGCACGGAGCACTCCCCCAGGTAGAAATCCCTGCACAGCTCGCAGACTGAGAGCCACAGCAGCAGCAGCAGGAGGAGGGCGAACCGCAGTAGCAACAGCAGCAGCAGCAGTGGCACTGTGAGAGAGTGAGAGGGTGAGGAGCGCTCCAGACAGATGCCTCCTTTCCTCCCTCTCTGCATTGTGAACTTCTTTAGCTCGCTCATCGGAGATGTAAACCCTGTCACCCTCCCTGCTCCCTCCCTGCATCCCTGAGTGAGGGAGCAAAAGACAGGGAGGTAAGTGAGAGTGCGAGAAAGGGAGCGTGTGAGAGGGAGGGAAAGGGAGAGAGAGTGAGAGGGAGCAGGTGGAATATATCGAGTGAGAGCGCGGGAGCAATAGAGAGAGATAGGAGAGAGTGTGAGAAAGTTAGAGTAAGGGGCCGTCCATAAATGACTTCATGCACCTAGGGGGGTGGGGGGGTCAGACATTTGTGACGATGTGTGAGGAACCACAGACAACACGTTCTACTTAATTAAATACTTTTTAATAAATGTTTTCTCCTACAACATCAGACTGCAGTGCCACATTAAATATGCACTACAATGACAATAGTTTGAAGCGATTTTAAGCATATTAAATGAGCTTTGTGACGTCACATTTGAGGGGGGGGTCTGACTTTTTGTGATGTCGTGTGATGGGGGGGAGGGGGGTCCAAAATCGCGTGACGCCATTAATGGACGGCCCTAAGAGAGTGTGAGAAAGTGACAGTGTGAGAGAGAGTGTGAGAAAGTGACAGTGTGAGAGAGAGTGTGAGAAAGTGACAGTGTGAGAGAGAGTGTGAGAAAGTGACAGTGTGAGAGAGAGTGTGAGAAAGTGACAGTGTGAGAGAGAGTGTGAGAAAGTGACAGTGTGAGAGAGAGTGTGAGAAAGTGACAGTGTGAGAGAGAGTGTGAGAAAGTGACAGTGAGAGAGAGAGAGTGAGAAAGTGACGGTGTGAGAGAGAGTGTGAGAAAGTGACAGTGAGAGAGAGAGTGTGAGAAAGTGAGAGAGAGAGTGAGAGGGAGCAGGGGGTCTCACAGAAGAAGTCGTCGTCCTGGGGCTCCTCCACCTCTGTGTAGACTTTCCTCTCGCGCGGGCGCAGGCCGTAGCGAGAGCGAGCGCTGCGCGACACCGCCACAGCCTGGGCGGAGGCCGGCGGCACGGAGGAGCCTGCAGGCAAACACGGCGAGATGTTGACTACCTCTCGTGGTATACGGGAGGTCGTGGGTTCCATCCCGACCCTGACGAAGCCTGCTGTATATTTGGAGTCTGCGTGTCTCTCTCTCCTCCGTGGCGAGATGTTAACTCCCTCGCATGGTCTACAGGAGGTCGTGGGTTCCATCCCGACTGTATAGTTTACAACATGTTACCCTATTTGTATTTTTGTATTTTTAGATTGTATATTATGGCTAGTTTACATTTTATATTGTACACTTATTCACAATTTTACATACTTTAGCCCCTTAGTATTAGTTAGACTTTGTAATTTTAGTATAGTTTGACTGTATACCACTCATTTCAGTTTTAAGATTCCTACATGTTGAATGTATGCACCTTCCGGCCATAGTAAATTCCTTGTCTGTGCAAACTTTCATGGCGAATACCTCCCCGTGGTTGCGTGGATTTTTCTCCGGGTCCTTCGTTTTTTTCCCTCGACATATAGAACCAACGTCATGCGTTGAGAATATTTGGCTGCTATAATGTCCACGTAATGACGATGATGACAAGTCACTTCGTTGAGCTCTTATTTGTGATAGCCAGTCGCTTCTGAAAAACAGCTACACAGCTCAGTGGGGCACACCCTGGTTGCTAATCCTGCATAATGCACGGGCATAAGTAGTATTAATCACATACCTGCATTTCCCATATCCCCTCCCTTTGATGCTGCTAGTCCTGCATAATGCACGGGCATAAGTAGTACTAATCACATACCTGCATTTCCCATATCCCCTCCCTTTGATGCTGCTAATCCTGCATAATGCACGGGCATGAGTAGTACTAATCACATACCTGCATTTCCCATAAATATGCTAAATGCCTCTTGATATGCATATTCTTTTGTCAAGGCGCTCTTTTCCCCCCTTCCAACCCAGCTTATATATATGCTCCAAGCACGTGTGCTGTATCATTCAGACGCTGTCGCCTCGACAGACCTGGTTTTCACCTGAGGACGGCTGCTTGCGTTGTGGCCGAAACGTCGTGAGAATTGTTTTGTTATGTTTTATTTTTATTATTTTATTACTTCCCTTCTACGTGACTTTACCGAAAGAACCAATAAGAAAAATAAACATCGTTTAGTTCATAGGCTGCATCAGTACCAGCAGCAGCCCTGACAGGAGCACATGTAGCAGTAGCATCAACAGCAGTGGCGACTTCCATCAGCACTAACAGAAGATTGCGGAGTTCCGGTGAGAATAGAGGGGAGCGTGGAGTTCCGGTGAGAATAGAGGGGAGTGTGGAGTTCCGGTGGGAATAGAGGGGAGTGTGGAGTTCCGGTGGGAATAGAGGGGAGTGTGGAGTTCTGGTGAGAATAGAGGGGAGTGTGGAGTTCTGGTGGGTATAGAGGGGAGTGTAGAATTCCGGTGAGAATAGAGGGGAGTGTGGGGTTCCGGTGAGAATAGAGGGGAGCGTGGAGTTCTGGTGAGAATAGAGGGGAGTGTGGAGTTCCGGTGAGAATAGAGGGGAGTGTGGAGTTGCGGTGGGAATAGAAATCACCGCTGCAGGCTACGCACCTCCACGTATCCTCTGGAGCGCCACCCTCAGGGCCTCCTTGCAGGCGGTGGCTCTGCGCTCCAGCCTGAACATCGCCATCCTGGCCTTGTGCACCTCCCTCAGCTCAAATCCCCTGAACTCCTCCTCCTGCTGCTCCTCCTCCTCCACGCCCTGCAAGATGCTCCACACGTACTCCAGGGCTTCCGCTTTAGTCTGAGCGGAGGGGGCGGTGGGGTGAGGGGGCGGAGGGGGTGTGGGGGCGGAGTTGGTGCGGTGACCAGCGGTGGCTAGGAGATGTTAACTCCCTCGCCTGGTACGCAGGA
This sequence comes from Lethenteron reissneri, assembly GCF_015708825.2. NCBI lineage: Eukaryota > Metazoa > Chordata > Hyperoartia > Petromyzontiformes > Petromyzontidae > Lethenteron > Lethenteron reissneri. Next base: position 7,846 of record NW_026891512.1, read on the forward strand.
GGTCGCGGGTTCCATCTCGACCCTGACACCTCATCGGATTCCTCCAGTACAATACATATTTTAATTCTGATATTCTGAATCTGTAAATCTGATTCCATACATCAAGCAGAACCATGCCGTCATGCTGAACCTCGGTGGGTATGGCAGGCCATGCCTCTTCACAACTCAACTAATTAATAAACTAATTATAATAATGTAGTGGACACCGTGACGACAGAGACAGTTGAAGTAGAGGCAACCCATATTTATTAACTCTGAGCCCGTTACAGCTTCACACTTGAAGAGGTAACGGCCTCTTCACCCGTTCTCTCAAGGGAGCTAACTCCCCAAGCTAACTCACCGACTCCCCACCAATACTACGACCCTCCTCTCAAGGAGACTACCTGACCTGGCCCAGCCAAGGCACAGGTCCTGACCACCAGCCACACGAATCCGGCCCTTACAAGGACATCAGCCTTCGCGGCTCTGGGGTCGCACCACTGGCTTGCTCTGCCCGGCCTTTAGAAGGACAGCGGGTCAGAGGAGTCCCAGGGTCTAGCTAGCTGGACTTCAGCTGGTTCTTCGTCCTTGGCTTGTTCGAACTAACTCTCTCCTCTCAGAGTCTCGCCTTTTATACGATTCCCCACTGAGGGGCGGGGTTCTGTGGGATCACACACACCCCACAGCCCCCTCCCCTCGGGAGGGGCCCCGGCTAGGGATATCACAACCGCCCCGCACAGGTAAGTAATGGGAGTTAACCGGAGCTGGTGTGCGCGCGTTCCAATACCACCACCACCACAATAATGACGCACGTCTCTGGTATAATTATATAGAAATTACTTTTATAACACAGACCAGTGGAACATTTTTTTGTACTTTTCGTAACAGCTATTTTCATTGGAGTATATGACAGGTGAGGCTCTGCCTCGCCCGTCTCCCCTGACCGCACGTCCCTGGTATAGCAGTGTCTAGTAGTATGTATGTACGTTGAATGTCTTTGTCACCGTACGTAGCCAACCTCGCTAATGGGAGGTGCGGGGGAAGGACAACAAACTAAAGACAACAGCAGCAGCAGCTGTAACGAGAGGAGTGCCGTGCGCTGTGCACAGAGACCTTGCGCTTGCTGGAAGCTGCCCTCGCGTGAGACTCTCCCACGGTGGCCCAGCGTGAAGCAGCCCCCTTGCCTCCTCCTGCGTGAACACACGCACACACGTGAACACACGCACACACGTGAACACACGCACACACGTGAACACACGCACACACGTGAACACACGTGTGAACACACGGACACGCATGAACATATGCAAGGACAAAGCTCCCCCGTATAGCCTTAACAGACTGTAGGGGCAAGTGCTGTTAGTGAGCACCTATGAAGGCCAGAACGGTACACGAGGGGGTGGGTGGCCAGCACCACGCCCGACCGTCTTTGTCTCCCCAGTGGTGATGTTTACACACCGCACCAGGTACTCAGTTGAGGCTGAGCCGACATAGGGGAGGCACAGGACCGGTTCAAATAATCGTCACTGGTGTTGACCGTGAGCGGGAATCGAACCCGGGTCGCCGGGTTCATAGCGCAGCGCGCTAACCGCTACACTACCGCTCCCCATATGCACACGCGTTAACACACGCACACACGTGTGAACACACGGAAATGCATTAACACACACACACACGTGTGAACACACCCACACGCGTATTTACGCATGAAAACATTTACTCACTCACATATTTACCAAAAAGTCAATGATCTCCCCTGTGCCGCCTTAACAGACTGTTGTCACAGGACAGAACCAGGTGCCATGCCATGGGTTGACTGTTGTGCCAGGCTAGGTGCAGGTCACGAGACGGACCCTGCAGGTGCCATAGGTTTACTGAGATGACTGCCAGATGCACCACCTGTGCCCGCGACTGTGCCAACTCGGTCCACAATTAAAAAGATGCCCCGTGTAGCCTTCACAGACTGTTGCGGTCAAGTGCTGTCAGCAAGCAGCATCTACGAAGGCCAGCACGGCACACGGGGGGATGGGCAGCTAGCAACACGCCCGACCGTCTTTGTCTCCCCAGTTGTGATGTTTACTACACACCACTGCACCGGGTACTCATTTTGACGCTGAGTCAACCTAGGGGAGGCTCAGGACCAGTTCGGATCGTCGTCACTGGTGTTGGCCGTGAGCGGGCATTTAACTTGGTTCCGCTGGTGATTACAACCAGCTTCATCAAGCGAGTCTACAGGGGTCTCTGCGTGAGTCTACAGGGGGTCTCTGTGTGAGTCTACAGGGGTCTCTGCGTGAGTCTACAGGGGGTCTCTGTGAGTCTACAGGGGTCTCTGTGTGAGTCTACAGGGGTCTTTGTGTGAGTCTTCAGGGGGTCTCTGTGTGAGTCTACAGGGGGTTTCTGTGTGAGTCTACAGGGGTCTCTGCGTGAGTCTACAGGGGGTCTCTGTGTGAGTCTACAGGGGGTTTCTGTGTGAGTCTACAGGGGGTCTCTGTGTGAGTCTACAGGGGGTCTCTGTGTGAGTCTACAGGGGTCTATGTGAGTCTACAGGGGGTCTCTGTGTGAGTCTACAGGGGTCTCTGCGTGAGTCTACAGGGGGTCTCTGTGTGAGTCTACAGGGGGTCTCTGTGTGAGTCTACAGGGGGTCTCTGCGTGAGTCTACAGGGGATCTCTGCATGAGTCTACAGGGGGTCTCTGCGTAAGTCTACAGGGGTCTCTGTGTGAGTCTACAGGGGTCTCTGCGTGAGTCTACAGGGGTCTCTGTGTGAGTCTACAGGGGGTCTCTGCGTGAGTCTACAGGGGGTTTCTGTGTGAGTCTACAGGGGTCTCTGCGTGAGTCTACAGGGGGTCTCTGTGTGAGTCTACAGGGGGTTTCTGTGTGAGTCTACAGGGGTCTCTGTGTGAGTCTACAGGGGGTCTCTGTGTGAGTCTACAGGGGGTCTCTGCGTGAGTCTACAGGGGGTCTCTGTGGGAGTCTACAGGGGGTCTCTGTGTGAGTCTACAGGGGGTCTCTGCGTGAGTCTACAGGGGGTCTCTGCGTGAGTCTACAGAGGGTCTCTGTGTGAGTCTACAGGGGGTCTCTGTGTTAGTCTACAGGGGGTATCTGTGTGAGTCTATAGGGGTCTCTGCGTGAGTCTACAGGGGGTCTCTGCGTGAGTCTACAGGGGGTCTCTGCGTGAGTCTACAGGGGGTCTCTGTGTGAGTCTACAGGGGGTCTCTGCGTGAGTCGAGAGGGGGTCTCTGTGTGAGTCTACAGGGGTCTCTGTGTGAGTCTACAGGGGTCTCTGTGTGATTCTACACAGGGTCTCTTTGTGAGTCTTCAGGGGGTTTCTGCGTGAGTATACAGGGGGCCTCTGTGTGAGTCTACAGGGGTCTCTGTGTGAGTCTACAGGGGGTCTCTGTGTGAGTCTACAGGGGGTCTCTGCACGGTCTGCAAGCGCCCTTTTACGTTTGCCTCTTCGTCCTCCGTGCATCGCCACCTCCTTCCTCTTCCTCCTCCCCGTCCACTCCTCGTCGGAGTCGCTCGACCGCCCGCACTCCGCTCTATTCCCCCTCGCCCTGCGCTTGCCGCGTGCGCGCATGAACTCGGGCTGGGCCGGGTTCATCCCTGCGCAAGGAGGCAGTCGGTCATTGTTATTTGTACGTATTGGCAGTACACCCGTGCAGCATAGCAACACACCGGGTCCTCGTAACACAGTCCTGACGATGTGATTACTATCAGAGCGTGTTTGTTTGCGTGTTCAACACAAGTACGCGTGGTTAATGCAGTAACTTGATTCCTTGCAAAAAGGAATCATCTATTTGGTGTGTGAACATCTTAACAGCTCCTGTTTTATTGCCAGAAAGGGTAAAACCGATTCCTATTTTTTATACTTTGATTCTGGCAAAAAGGTCCAATGATATAGCTACTCACCCCGAGCTATAAATGCTCTTGACACTACATTGTCTTTGTACTGGTCGCCTTTTGGTGTTGTTCTCTGGTCTGACACTGGTGAGACTAGGCCATGAAGAAGGCTGTCTCTGGGGTAGACCAATCAGTATCAAAGACAATGATTAAATGTTATCAGAGAGTGTTTGTTTGCATGTTCAGTACGCGTGGTTAATGCAGTAACCTGATTCCTTGCAAAAGCTATAATCTATCTGGTGTTTGAACATCTTAACACCTCCTGTTTCATTCCCATAAAGAGTAAAACCGATTCTTATTTTTCATAGTCCCGACGATGTCGCCGTTGCCCCTTGAGTGAGCTGCAGGACTCTCCATCAGAAGTTGCACTCAGATTCAGCAGCCGCGTCCCCCATTCCGAACGTGCGGTGGCGACACCACGAGTCGTATCGAGGCACCGTCCGACCGAGTCTCTAGGGGCACGAGGAGTCCAATCTTGCCACTGGAGCACGGAGCAGCCGATCGTCATCAGACTGGGCGCCGCTGTACGGCAACAGACTGCGAAGCTTCGTGTTCAGTGCTGCTCATGTCACGTTCCGTCTTCCCACCGCTTTGGCATCACGACAACTGATTTTGACGCACCACCACCACCCCAAAATATCCTTCTGTCTGGGGTCTCGAATCGCGAGGAAATAAATAACTTTTGCCAAAAATGTGATGATTATTTCATACAGCGCAACGGTGTACCGCTACTACGTTCATTTATATTATTTGGCTGCTACAATAACTCCAAGCAATACAGTAAACACGATAGGAGTGCAAAGTATAGAAAAGGTAAACAAATTACACACACACAAAATACATTTTTTTGTAAATATTCTTTGGTTCTTTCGGCAAAGTCACGTAGATAGAAAAATAAAGTGAATAAAAATAATCAAAAACCACAAAAACGTTCATCCTCACTGATGTTGCTGACTGGTATCTTAGCGCTTTTGAGGGTTGCAGCAATTTCAGATCTTGTAACGTCTGCAGCGATGCGCCCCAAACCCTTAAGAGCGACATCGACCTGGGCAATAACGTCATCCACTGGAATGTGTTTGGGGGTGACTGAGAAGTTCAACCCTTTAGCCAAAACCGACTTTAGACCATCGCACATTGGGCTATTACTCAGATTAATAACAACCTTGTCAACGTCTAACCTTTTAACGTGTGGATCTGGTTTCTTGTTAGAAAGGAGGTTGAACTCGAAAATCAGATCTTTACATTTCGCTGACATTGTAGTGGCTGATTAAGCGGTCATGTTATCTACATGTTCCCAATCAGATGTCGACATTTTTCCCGTCAATGTTAAGTGTGATTTCAAGAGTGTCTTGTCTACATGATCTAGTTCAGTATGGAGCAGTCTAATTCTCTCTGAGATCAGGGCCAAGCTCGCCCTGAACAAAATTCGTCTGGCATTGGAAGATGTGACTGCAGCAGAAATCAGTGTCAATGAGATCGGTATTACGTTAGAGTCACGGCATCTCTTCAGAAATGTGAGTGACTCGATCAGATGAACTTTCTTGTCACGGAGATTGTTAAAAGATCTCATGGTTATGTGGAAACCCTCCCAATAGAGGCAGTTCAAATGATACAAATTAAGTGAATAAAAAATTATAAAAATAAGACACTAATTAGACTGCTCCATAAAAAAAACACTAATGTATACATTTCAATTTAAAGCTTTCGTGACTGCAGGGATTCATCTTCTTGGTTCTTTCGGTAAAGTCACGTAGAAGGGAAATAATAAAATATTAAAAAGAAAACATTAAAATTGTATTTTAATAATTGTATTTTATGTTTTTTTCCCTTCTATGTGACTTTACCGAAAGAACCAAGAAGACTAATTTATAACTCAAAAGTTTTGATTATACATGAGTGCTTTATCATTTTTATTATTCACTTTATTTTTATTTTAGTTTTTCTATCTACGTCACTTTATCGAAAGAACCAAAGAATATGAATTCCTGCAGTCACGAAAGTTTTAAGTCAAAATAAACTATTTTTGTAAATGTTGTGGGTTTACTCTCCAACATTATGAATCCGTAGGTAAAAAATAAAATTTAAATTAATAAAAGTACTTTTATAAATTTTAATTTTACTTTGATTAATTTTAATTTTATTTTTTACCTACGTGACTAGAATTATGAATCCGATGAGCTATGAAGCTCTTTTTCATAGATGTCCCATAGGGGGCACGGGGTCAGAAAGTTACAACACAAAACACAAACACGATAGGCGTGCAAAGTAGAGTAAAGGTAAACAAATCATTAAACTAAAACTAAATCTATTTTTACTTCACCAGGTGAAGTCCACTGAGCTATTGGCTCCTTCTTCAGAAGCGACCTGGCTGCCACAAATGACAGCTCAACCAAGTGGCTTACCACGTGGACATTTATAGCAGCAGACAAATACTCTAAACGCGTGATGTTGATTCTACAAGTGGAGCAAAAACCCGGAGGACCGGGATCTAACCCACGACCTCCTGTAGACCATGAGAGGTAGTTAACATCTCACCGGGGAGAGACACACGCAGACTCCAGATATATGACAGGCATCGTCAGGGTCGCCATCGAACCCACGACCTCCTGTAGACCAGGCGAGGTAGTTAACATCTCGCCACCATGGCGCCCCATGCATGCCACTCTGCTACGACGTCTTGGTCTCATCATTATAATCACTGCGACAATTAGTTGAGTTGCGAAGAGGCTCGGCCTGCCGTACCCACCGAGGTTCAGCAGGACGGCGTGGTTCTGCTTGATGTTCCTGTAGCGCCGCTTCTCGCACTCGGCCAGATCGCTCCACTCGGCCTTGGTGAAGAAGCCTCTGATGTCTCGGAAGTCGCCCATCTCCTGCTGCTGCTGCTGCTGAGGCGCAGAGACACGGAGGGACGAGACGCGGACGACGGTCAGATGCAGTCACGGAGATGGAGTCACACGGAGACAGAGTCACAGGGAGACAGAGTCACAGGGAGACAGAGTCACATGGAGACAGAGTCACATGGAGACAGAGTCACATGGAGACAGAGTCACATGGAGACAGAGTCACATGGAGACAGAGTCACATGGAGACAGAGTCACATGGAGACAGAGTCACATGGAGACAGAGTCACAGGGAGACAGAGTCACAGGGATACGAGACTAAGATCCCCCGTGTGGCCTTAACAGACTGTCGGAAGGCGAGGTAACTCTACCTCAAGCGATGTAATATAACGTTAGGTCGAGGTAACATTACCTCAGGCAGAGGTAAAATTACGTCAGCTAAGGTAACATTACCTCACCTGAGGTAACATCACCTCAGATGAGGTAACATCACCTCAGGTAAATGTAACATTACTTGAGGTAATCCGAACGTGTTCACATCACTTCAGCTAATGTTCATATTTTTACGCTAATATCGTAAAATCGTCACGTGGTTAAATCGTTAAACACAACGCTCGCGTGACGTCACCACCTCAGTGTCGAGCCGTCGACACTTCACGCGGCAGCCTCGAAGTGCACCCAGCCTGGCACAGGCGCCGTGGTGACGTCACCGTCACTGAGTGGCCAATGGCGGCGATTGGCGGTGGTGGGAGGGGAGTGGGGGGGGGGGTGATGGGGTGGGGGGAGTGGGGGGTGGGGGGGAGTGGGGGGAGTGATGGGGTGGGGGGGAGTGGGGGGTGATGGGGTGGGGGGGAGTGGGGGGGGGTTTATAATTATCGGAGTCGCAAAAGTTGCTACAAATGCTACGGGCCCCGCACTTTCAAGGGCCCCGCGCTAAATGCTTTCAAGATATCAATTCGGGTTAATTGATTCTGCACTTGCTCTATTACTATAGTACTGTACAGACTTCAACTTTTTTTTTTATGAACGACTGGGTGTTTAAGGTTAGCGATTAGTCGTATTATCCGGCTGTATAGCAAATGAAAAAATACAAATACTTTACTGTGCAAGTAAAAAATGTGTTTTAATGTTTACGTTTTAAAAAAAATTATTGGGCCCCTTTCTAGCACATGCTACAGGCCCCGAACTAACTTTATCCGGCACTGAGGGTAAGGTAATCAGAATGTGATGCAATCCGTATCAAATCACGTTATATTATAAGGTAATCTTCACCGCGACATTCTCATTCAGTGCAAAGTAAATCTTGTACAATTAATTAGTCGCTCGTGTCAACACTGTACGAGATGTGTAGCTGTAATCGTAACGTGAAGTCGTCTCGTAGCGTAAATCTTACACGATTTAAAATTCGCGTGAGATAGAATCCTCACTTGACTACTGGTAGGAACCTCCTGGTTACACCAGCCCACAGGGGATTAATGTGTCCGTCCGTCCGTCGTGTAGGGAGGGGCTGGGTGGGGAGGGAGGGGCTGGGTGGGGAGGGTGGGGATGGTTGGGGAGGGGAGGGGCTGGGTGGGGAGGGTGGGGCTGGGTGGGGAGGGTGGGGCTGGGTGGGGTGGGGCTGGGTGGGGAGGGAGGGGCTGGGTGGGGAGGGTGGGGCTGGGTGGGGGGAGGGGTGGGGAGGGAGGGGCTGGGTGGGGAGGGTGGGGCTGGGTGGGGAGGGAGGGGCTGGGTAGGGAGGGTGGGGCTGGGTGGGGGGTGGGGATGGGTGGGGAGGGAGGGGCTGGGTGGGGGGTGGGGAGGGAGGGGCTGGGTGGGGGGTGGGGAGGGGCTGGGTGGGGCTGAGTGGGGGGGGCTGGGTGGGGGGTGGGGAGGGAGGGGCTGGGTGGGGGGTGGGGAGGGGCTGGGTGGGGCTGAGTGGAGGGGGCTGGGTGGGGGGTGGGGAGGAGCTGGTCACCCCGTGGTGCCCTTAGTAACCTCAGGTCGAGATAACATTACCTCAGGTGAGGTAACTTTACCTCAAATGAGGTAACTTTACCTCATGCGAGGTAACATTACCTCAGGCGATGTAACTTTACTTCAGACGAAGTAATATAACGTTAGGCCGAGGTAACTTTACCTCAGGTGATGTTACTTTACTTCAGACGAAGTAATATAACGTCAGGCCGAGGTAACTTTACGTCAGGTAAGGTAACATTATCTCAAATGAGGTAACTTTACCTCAGCTGAGGTAACTTTATCTTAGGCGAAGTAAAATTACTTCAGGTGAGGAAACTTCACCTCAGGTAGAGGCAACATTACCCCAGGTTAGTTAACTTTACCTCAGGCGAGGTAACTTGACCTTAAGTGAGGTAACTTTACCTCACATAGAGGTAACATTACCTCAGGTAAATGTAACATTACTTGAGGTAATCCGAACGTATTCACATCACTTGAGCTAATGCCCATATCGTAATATTCTCACGTAGTTAAATCATTAAACACAATTATCGCGTGATTATTACCTCAGGGTTACATAATCGGAATTCAATGGAAGGCGAGGTAACTTTACCTCACGTGAGGTAACTTTACCTCAAGCGATGTAATATAACGTTAGGTCGAGGTAACATTACCTCAGGCAAAGGTAAAATTACGTCAGGTAAGGTAACATCTCAAATGAGGTAACTTTACCTTATGCGAGGTAAAATTACCTCAGGTAAATGTAACATTACTTGAGGTAATCCGAACGTATTCACATCACTTCAGCTAATGCTCATATCTTTACGCTAATATCGTTAAATCGTTAAACACAACGCTCGCGTGACGTCACCACCTCAGTGTCGAGCCGTCGACACTTCACGCGGCAGCCTCGAAGTGCACCCAGCCTGGCACAGGCGCCGTGGTGACGTCACCGTCACTCAGTGGCCAATGGCGGCGGTTGGTGGTGGGGGGGGGAGTGGGGGTGGGGGGGGGAGTGGGGGGTGGGGGGGGAGTGGGGGGGAGTGGGGGGTGGGGGGGGGCGGAATGGCGGTTGGGGGTGTGGGGGGTGGGGAAGAGGGGGACGAGGGGGTGGGGGTGAGTGGGGGCGGAATGGCGGTTGGTGAGTGGTGGGAGGGGGGAATTGAGGGTGGGAGGGGTGGGGGGAGTAGGGGGTGGGAGGGGTGGGGGGGGTGGGGTGAGTGATGGGGTGGGGGGAGTGGGGGTGGGGGGAAGTGGCGGGGAGTGAAGGGGGGTGATGGGGTGGGGGGAGTGGGGGTTGGGGGGGGTGATGGGGTGGGGGGGTGATGGGGTGGGGGGTGTGGGGGGAGTGATGGGGTGGGGGGGAGTGATGGGGTGATGGGGTGGGGGGAGTGGGTGGGGGTTTTATACTGGTAGGAACGAAGTGGACCAGACCACCAATAGATTAATGTGTCTGTCCGTCCGTCCGTCCGTCTGACTGTCCGTCCGTCCGTCCGTGTATCAACATCGCCCCCTACTGCAAACACTTGGCATGACCCTACAAAAACCTTTAGACTCAGTTACGCTATCCTGGTAGCAACATCGCCCCCTACTGCAAACACTTGGCAGGACACTACAAAAACCTTTTGACTCAGTGGGGCTTTCCTGGCTTAACAAGTGTAATAATAAACTTCGCTTCAAATTTACTTTACTGAAACGCAGCACGTTTTATTAACACAGAGACAAGATACATTTATTAACACAGAGACAAGATACATTTAATCGCCTTATTTGTGCACGAAAAGCACGGCGCGAGGCCTACTGCTGAGAAGGCTTCGCGAGGCCTAGTGCAGAAGGCTTCGCGAGGCCTACTGCAGGAGGCTTCGCGAGGCCTATTGCAGAGAAGGCTTCGCGAGGCCTAGTGCAGGAGGCTTCGCGAGGCCTACTGCAGGAGGCTTCGCGAGGCCTAGTGCAGGAGGCTTCGCCAGGCCTACTGCAGGGAAGGCATCGCGAGGCCTACTGCAGGGAAGGCATCGCAAGGCCTACTGCAGAGAAGGCTTCGCGAGGCCTACTGCAGAGAAGGCTTCGCGAGGCCTAGTGCAGAAAGCTTCGCGAGGCCTACTGCAGGAGGCTTCGCGAGGCCTACTGCGACAGGCTTCGCGAGGCCGTCCCTCTGTCTGACAAGATGGCCGCCCGCTCCCCCTGCGATCCGTGAACTAAATGAACTAAACAAGATGGCCGTCGCATCCGGCGCAGCCAATGACATCGCCTGTTGCAATTCTTGCTCTGTGGGCGCGCGAGTCAGTGGGGAGGGGGGTGTTGACGTCATCGCTCTGTGGGCTCGCGAGTCAGTGGGGAGGGGGGTGTGGACGTCATTGCTCTGTGGGCTCGCGAGTCAGTGGGGAGGGGGGTGTTGACGTCATTATTAAATAATAAAATAATACAAAGAAACCTTTTACTTATTATTTTTATTTTCATTAGTTTATTATTAAATAGCATTTTTATTTTAATAATAAAATTTTACAATTACTTTTTTGTTTTATTATTATTTTTTTATTATTTCCATCTTACGTGACTTTACCGAAAGAACCAAGCAGATGAATCCCTGCAGTCACGAAAGCTTTAAATCGAAATGACCACCGCGTTACAGGAGAACAACAGATCGTGAACGCGCTTCGACGATTCATGGCAACGGCAACACAAAGCGCCACGCGCAGTCTCTTGCGACCTGCTGTGGAGTGACTCATGCAGCCAGCTATGGCTGCAGGGTTTTGGTAGTACATGTTGTTTATGCCATTTATTGTGAAAATTCCGTCACAGTTCCTATGATTGCTTTTTCATTGCTTTCATGGCTTTATTTTGGTGATTTCGAAAAGTGTATTGGTTTAGCCATGTTTGTGTTGTTGTAGTACAGAGTTAGACTGATGGCCTTAATCTAAGTTGTCTTGTGGTTGTTGTTGTTGTTTGACTTGCATCCCACTGGGATTTTTGCACACAGCGTTGGTGTACGGTGTTTTTTCTGCAATATTTTTGCTGTCTTTCTGTTTGCACTTAGTCACATATTCACTTTAAGATGTTTTTTGTTCATGTTTTTTGTTTTTTGTTTGTTGCGGTTGCACCCGATTCAAGAGCTGAATGGCTCACAGGGCTATACCTAATAAATGAACTTGAAATGAACTTGAAACCAGCGGTGTCTGCCCTTTAACCCCTGACCCCCCCGTCCAGCTCTTCCCCGCGCGTGCGATTGGTGCGTGTTGTCGTGAGAGCGGAGATGTCGTGTTTGCGTGGTGCGTGAGGGTGGCTCGCAGATCCCTTAAAGTGCTTGAACCATTCTCCGACTCCTCTTCATATGTAATCTGACCGCTCAAAAAGAGCGAGTTTTATTCCTTAAAAAACACGATACTTTTTTCAAATAGGCATCCCAATTTATTCTAAACCATGTTCCATGATTGATGCAATGTTGGAATGCTGCTCAAATACCGTTCCTAAATTAGACATAAAGGGTATCTGGAATGAGCAGAGCATTCGTTTAATTGCGAGCAATTTGGGACGAGGGTAACTCGACGACGGTGTCCTTATTTTTTTCTTCTTGGTTCTTTCGGTAAAGTCACGTAGAAGGGAAGTAATAAAATAATAAAAATAAAACAATAAAATAATATATTATTTTATAATAAAAATAAAACATAATAAAATAATATATTATTTTATTGTTTTATTTTTATTATTTTGTTACTTCCCTTGTACGTGACTTTACCGAAAGAACCAAGAAGATGAATCCCTGCAGTCACGAAAGCTTTAAATCGAGGTGTCCTTATTAATAACAAAACCCCTGTGCACGACTGTCCGAGCTCTTTGCAAGCAAGTGGGTGGCTCTGAAAAGAGCCGTTGTTGTGGTGGTAGAGGCGGCGGCGCGTTCACTTCTTTGCCTGAGAGGTCTTCTTGGGCAGCAGCACGGCCTGGATGTTGGGCAGCACACCGCCCTGGGCGATAGTCACGCCGCCCATGAGCTTGTTGAGCTCCTCGTCGTTTCGCACGGCGAGCTGCAGGTGTCGGGGGATGATCCTCGTCTTCTTGTTGTCGCGGGCGGCATTGCCAGCCAGCTCGAGGATCTCGGCAGAAAGGTACTCGAGCACGGCGGCCAGGTAGACGGGTGCTCCAGCGCCGACCCGCTGGGCGTAATTGCCCTTGCGGAGCAGCCTGTGAACGCGACCCACGGGGAACTGCAGGCCGGCGCGGGAAGAGCGGGACTTTGCCTTGGCGCGAGATTTGCCACCGGTCTTGCCGCGTCCAGACATCGTTAAGGGACCTAGGATGCAAAAAGCACTGGAGACAAAGTACGAACGATTTGTGACGTTAACACGCACCACGGGAGCGGCTTTTATAGCGGAGACGAGGATCGTAGAGCGCGCCGCTGCTGATTGGCTCCTCTCGCTCGAGTTCCGCCCTCTCCTTGAGCCACCAATGAAAAGCCGGGACGCGAGGATTCGATGTTGACTTTCATTATTCGTATCCATATATGTTTTAATGCGCACACGCATCTTACGAATTAAACAATGCGATACACGTACCTAATAGGTTCAAGTTTTAAGCATGATAGAGTTAATTTATGGGCGCGTGCTGGCAAGTCAAACTTATAAGCGGATTCCGCAAATATCAATGTATTATTGATTATAATCATCATTTTGAGGGACCGCATTGGTTATAAGAAATCATTGTGATAGCCTTGAGCTCGTGATTGATCGCCCACGTGCCTATACGGTGTATAGATATCTTTTTTTAACCGCCTGTTCGGGCAATGCCTAAAAATATATGTGCGTGAATAATTCAGTCTCAGTTTGCAAAATGTGAACTTCTTATCAGCTCGGGCTTGAAACAGCATAAACCAATATCTTTGGGTTTAATCTATATATATAAAATCGTGAATGTCTGTCTGTCTGTGTGTGGATGTCGGACCATACGCACTTTCATTGGACGCCGGTTGCCCCTGCCAACGCCTAGCGACGACTTCGCCGCTTTCATTGGACGCCGGTTGCCCCTGGCAACGGCTAGCGACGGGCTAGCAGTTGCGGGGTGGACGCCATCTTTAATTCCCGTTAAAAATAGGCGCACGCATTAACACGCGACTCTGAGGTAAATTCATCTAAGTTTCACGTCTTCTTTACTCCCCCCCCACCACAATGTGTGCTATTACTATTATAGGGTCGGTAGATTATTAAATTATAGCGATTACACAGTATTATTGTAGCGCGGTGGGGGGGGGGGGAAACGGCACCCGTACCCAGCGTCAGCCGGGTGGCAAAATCAGGCGAGGCGGGAGGCTCTGCACGGTGCGAGGCCTCCACACCCACCACGCGACTCTGAGGTAAAATACATTTCACCAAAATAACTCTTTTGTTGTACATTATGTAAACATGGTTTCACAACGCTTATACACAACACCAACGTGTGATGTTGCAGAATGAGCGGCGGGGTATAGAAAATGAACTTGATTGTCGCTTACGCCTGACGACTCGTGAGAGCCGTGACCAGCAAACGAAGGTTTCCGGCACCCGAACTTTGAAGGACACACATGGAAGCTTTCTCACGAGTAAGTGGTGGCTCTGAAAAGAGCCTTTGTGTTGTGCTTTGAGGGCCGAGCTGGGCGTTCAAGCGCGCTCGCCACGAATGCGGCGGGCGAGCTGAATGTCCTTGGGCATGATGGTGACGCGCTTGGCGTGGATGGCGCACAGGTTGGTGTCCTCGAAGAGCGCGACAAGGTACGCTTCGCTGGCCTCCTGCAGAGCCATGACAGCGGAGCTCTGGAAGCGCAGGTCGGTCTTGAAGTCCTGCGCGATCTCCCTGACGAGGCGCTGGAAGGGCAGTTTGCGGATGAGCAGCTCGGTGGACTTCTGGTAGCGGCGGATCTCGCGCAGAGCGACGGTGCCGGGCCTGTAGCGGTGAGGCTTCTTGACGCCGCCCGTGGCCGGAGCGCTCTTTCGGGCCGCCTTGGTGGCGAGTTGCTTGCGGGGGGCCTTGCCGCCCGTGGACTTGCGAGCCGTCTGCTTGGTGCGAGCCATGGCTTGGTGAGGGCAAAGATTCTCACAGGCGGGGAGGAGAAGGCGGCTTATGTAGCCCAGAGCGCGCGCTCACTGGTCAGCGGAGTCGTGACGTGCGAAGAAGGGGCGCGTGCTGATTGGTTGGCAGCGTGCAATGATCTCGAGTCGTCAACTCTTCTTCATCAACGAAATGTTCTCACTTTGGAGCATTGCAGAATGCCGCATCACGATGCAGTAGTTCCGTTTGAGCGCCGTCCATGTCTTAACGGATGTTATTTTCTCAAGCAAACACCTTTCCGAAGACAACTTTACAGTGCTCCGCGTGATCTAAATAAAGTGTGAAGAAACTGCACTTCATTGGAAACAGTAATACGTAAAAATTATTCTTTGGTTCTTTCGGTAAAGTCACGTATAAAGAAAAAATAATAATTAATAATAGCATACGACGTTTCGATTGCAACACAAGCAATCATCATCAGGTATAATGAAATAGCGACATAAAATCGAACCAGAAAAAATTATAGACAGACATATAAGCAGACAGATATCACCAATTTGTTTTTTTATATACGTGACTTTACCGAAAGAACCAAAGAATAATTCCTGCAGTCACGAAAGCTCCAAAGTTAATACGTAAAATTGTCGGAAAGAGGTGATCACAGGGATAGATATCTATTCTCTTGGCATTGAGATGATGATCATCAATTATACTGCACGAGTCATCCATGCTAGGCGCTTACTTTTACATAGATGTACACGTGCAAAATGTTAGTTCCTGCCCGAAAATACAACCACGAATTAAATATATTGCATTGCAAGGTTTTGGCACCAAATATCCAATGTAATATCTGAATGGGCTGCAGATGAAATCAATGGACAAACAAGTCCAAGAAATGCCTGCTGGTGAATATGATGTGCCATGAATATTGTTATCGCTTTTATTCACGTGGAAACAGGTTAAAATGCGTTCCATCTCTCCATTCCACTCAATGAGCGAACAATGTCCCCGCGTGAACCGGGGCTTTGTTGGAAGTTTCGTTTAGTACTCCTGCTAGGACTGGTACAAGCAGGTTCGGAGAGGTGGGTGGCTCTGAAAAGAGCCTTTGTAATTAATGGTGGAGTCGAGGCTTCACTTGGAGCTTGTGTACTTGGTGACGGCCTTGGTGCCCTCCGACACGGCGTGCTTGGCCAGCTCGCCGGGGAGCAGCAGTCGCACTGCGGTCTGGATCTCCCGAGAAGTGATGGTGGAGCGCTTGTTGTAGTGCGCCAGGCGGGACGCCTCGGAAGCGATGCGCTCGAAGATGTCGTTGACGAACGAGTTCATGATGCTCATTGCCTTGGACGAGATGCCGGTATCGGGGTGCACCTGCTTCATCACCTTGTAGATGTAAATGGCGTAGCTCTCCTTCCTGCGGTGGCGTCGCTTCTTGCCATCCTTGCGCGTAGCCTTGGTCACAGCCTTCTTGGAGCCCTTCTTGGGAGCAGGAACCTTGGCCGGCCCAGCGCTCTTTGATGCGGGAGGATCGGGCATGTCGACGCGTCGTAGGCAGCAGCTTCAGGTCAGAACAGACGGGAAGCGAATGTGGATGTCGCTCGCGCGTTGAGCTCCTTTTATAGGAGGCGAGATGCAAATCAGAGGATCGTAGTGCGCGGCGCTGCTGAGTGGCTCTTTTAGTACCGTCCCTCTCCATCAGCCTCCAATGAGAAACGCGGACGCGATGTTCACTTTAATATCGATTTTACTGCAAAAAGGACTTGTGAATATAACACAATGTAATGTCCAAACATGTGTATTAGTGAATTGCAGCCATGGCATTGCCTTTGTTTTAAAAAGGATGACTAGAAAACCCAATACAGTATATTGTGTTTTGAGCGTGGGTTTTTTTGTTTCTTACGAGGGATTGTTTCACCACTCGTCTAATACGGCGCACGGGCGTTTTATGAACGCAATTTGGAAAAATACAAGCGCTCGGTGGAGAAAAATAACTTCGCTGTTGTGCTGTACAGGTGGAGATTAGCATTCCGGCACGCTCCGTCAATTAGGACGAGTGTGCTGTAAGATTGTGGCGCCAAATGCTCTACGTAATATCGTATTCGGCTGCAGCTGGAAATAATTAACGCAAAATACCAGAAATGGGTTACTGTATTAAGGCGTTCAAGAATTACGCCTTGTTAAATGTGACGTGAATATCATGATTTCTTTCATTCATTCATGTGGAAGCAGATGAAGATTCGCCAACTCAACAAGCAAACGTCCAGCACGCTCACAACAACCCAGGACATGTGCTCCATTCAGAGCGTGTTTGGCAACACTGGCGCAAGCAGTTTCGAAGAGGTGGGTGGCTCTGAAAAGAGCCTTTGGGTTGGCTTAGTGTGCGAGAGATGGGCGCTCAGCCTCCGAAGCCGTAGAGAGTGCGGCCCTGGCGCTTGAGGGCGTAGACCACGTCCATGGCGGTGACGGTCTTGCGCTTGGCGTGCTCCGTGTAGGTGACGGCGTCGCGGATGACGTTCTCAAGGAAGACCTTCAGGACGCCGCGGGTCTCCTCGTAGATGAGGCCCGAGATGCGCTTCACACCGCCGCGGCGAGCGAGGCGGCGGATGGCGGGCTTGGTGATGCCCTGGATGTTGTCGCGCAGCACCTTGCGATGGCGTTTTGCGCCTCCCTTGCCGAGCCCCTTACCGCCTTTACCGCGTCCAGACATTGCGACTACTTGTGACAAAGCTCCTCGCGAGAGACTGCGCGCTCAGCTTGCAGCAGCAGCCGCCTTTATACCCGAAGCGTGGCGACGTCACCGACCACCCCTGCCCTCCGCGATGGCTCCGCCTTAAACCTTCCACCTTTAACCTCTGCGACGAAGAAAACCCTCCACCGTCGTCAATAACACTTCCTTGACATGTATAATATGCGACGTTTTGGGCAATGACCCTTCTTCGAAGCACTCTGGAATGATATTGGCACACCCGCAGCGAACGCCAGAGGAACGCCATCTGTTGCAAGATTGCACGTGGAGTGAATAATACAATAGTTGAGTGAACGTCACCAACTAGTTCTCCCAAAGTAAGAAAGACATTGCAAACAATGCGATATTTACGTATAGAAATTAATTTAATAGAGAAGTTTAGATGGTGCACCGCAATGTTTACAAACAAAAACAAAGTGAAAAGGCGGAACTGAGCGAATGAAGGCAAATGAGTAAAGCTGTCTGGAATCAATACATTTTTAGACTAAATTCCATATTTGGCACCAGTAACATGATGACGGAATGAAGAGGTGCAACACATAATCAAAATTGGAGATTCGTCAGAATGCATCGATTTTGAATCTGGATTTAGATTAGAATCGCCAGCGAGAATGCTGACGTCGCTGAGATTACTCTGCACTCAGTTCGAGTGAGGGAGCTGCCACCCGCCTCGCCTGTGTTTGTGATCCCTGCTTTCGGGCTCGATCACTCCCATCACATCAATGCTTAAAACACATCGAGTGGGTGAAATGTTACACAGTTAATTTGAACTAATTGAAGCGCAGCAGCATCTGGTTCACTTTTTTAACGAAGTGGGTGGCTCTGAAAAGAGCCGTTGAGGTGGAGTGAATCGAGCGTCGGTCGTCCCATCGGATTCACTTCTTTGGCGCAGTCTTCTTGGGCTTGGCCGCGGCCTTCTTGGGCTTGGCCACCTTGGGTTTGGCGGCCTTGGCCTTGACGGTCTTGGGCTTAGCGACCTTGGGCTTCGCAGCCTTGGGCTTGGCTGGGCTCTTCGCCGCCTTCTTGGGCTTAACAGCCGACTTCACCTTTTTGGGGCTCTTGGCCGCCTTGGCAGCCGCGGGCTTCTTTGCTTTCTTGGGAGACTTCTTGGGCGCGGTCTTCTTGGCTGCCGCGGGCTTCTTCACCTTCTTGGCTGCCGCGGGCTTTTTAGCTGCGGGCTTTGCCGTTGACGACTTGGGCTTCGCCTTTGCGGCAGCCTTTTCCTTGTTGAGTTTGAAAGAGCCAGACGCGCCGCTGCCCTTCACTTGCGCCACGGCGTCTTTGGCCACGAGCTTCTTGATGGCCAACTTCACGCGGGCATTGTTCTTCTCCACGTCGTATCCTCCGGCAGCAAGCGACTTTTTGAGCGCAGGAAGAGACACGCCGTTCCTCTCCTTGCTGCTGGCCAGAGCCTTGAGGATGAGCTCGGACACGCTGGGGCCGACCTTCTTGGCCTTTGGAGCGGCGCGCTTCTTCTTGGGGCTTTTAGGCGCTGAAGTAGCCGCAGCTGGTGGTTGAGCAGGAGCAGTTTCCGCCATCTCAAGACGTCGCTTTTATCGCCTCGCCTCTTTGAAACCGAAATCAGCGCTCTCACGAATTCGAACCGAGCGTCCTCCAGGCCCGAGGTTATTATAGAAGCGGCGTACTGAAAGCGGACGTCGCTGAGATCATCCAGCACTCAGCTCTAGTGAGGGAGTTCCCACCATACTCACTGTGTTTATCACGCCTGCCTTTGGGCTCGATTACTCCCGTAACGTTCATACTTACATGCATCTAGTTAATACATCATCACGAAGATCACTTCTTTAATGTACGTTACTTATGCAATATACGACAATGCTCACGATATAAATTATAATTCTAAACAAGTGAACAACCAACATTTGGGAGACATTGTTCGGTCAGGGCAAGATATGATGATTGTCGGTTTTCAAAAGTGTTACTGATGAACACTATTTAAAACGCACTCGAATTTTTTGCAAGACAAGATGCTTCAACAGACTACTCATATTTAATTCCAACAAAATATTTTCTATTTAAGTTTTGCCTCGCGCGCTCGCGATTCCTCCTCTCGCGCTATGGTGAGGACTGCGCGCCATGTCTGGTGAGAATAGAGGGGAGTGTGGAGATCTGGTGAGAATAGAGGGGAGTGTGGAGTTCCGGTGAGAATAGAGGGGAGCGTGGAGTTCTGGTGAGAATAGAGGGGAGTGTGGAGTTCCGGTGGGAATAGAGGGGAGTGTGGAGTTCTGGTGGGAATAGAGGGGAGTGTGGAGTTTCGGTGAGAATAGAGGGGAGTGTGGAGTTCCGGTTGGAATAGAGGGGAGTGTGGAGTTCTGGTGAGAATAGAGGGGAGTGTGGAGTTCCGATGAGAATAGAGGGGAGTGTGGAGTTCCGGTGAGAATAGAGGGGAGTGTGGAGTTCTGGTGAGAATAGAGGGGAGTGTGGAGTTCCGGTGGGAATAGAGGGGAGTGTGGAGTTCCGGTGGGAATAGAGGGGAGTGTGGAGTTCCGGTGAGAATAGAGGGGAGTGTGGAGTTCCGGTGGGAATAGAGGGGAGTGTGGAGTTCTGGTGAGAATAGAGGGGAGTGTGGAGTTCTGGTGAGAATAGAGGGGAGTGTGGAGTTCCGGTGAGAATAGAGGGGAGTGTGGAGTTCTGGTGAGAATAGAGGGGAGTGTGGAGTTCTGGTGGGAATAGAGGGGAGTGTAGAATTCCGGTGAGAATAGAGGGGAGCGTGGAGTTCTGGTGAGAATAGAGGGGAGTGTGGAGTTCTGGTGAGAATAGAGGGGAGTGTGGAGTTCCGGTGAGAATAGAGGGGAGCGTGGAGTTCTGGTGAGAATAGAGGGGAGTGTGGAGTTCTGGTGAGAATAGAGGGGAGTGTGGAATTCCGGTGAGAATAGAGGGGAGTGTGGAGTTCCGGTGAGAATAGAGGGGAGTGTGGAGTTCCGGTGAGTATAGAGGGGAGTGTGGAGTTCCGGTGGGATTAGAGGGAAGTGTGGAGTTCTGGTGGAAATAGAGGGGAGTGTGGAGTTCTGGTGGAAATAGAGGGGAGTGTGGAGTTCCGGTGGGAATAGAGGGGAGTGTGGAGTTCTGGTGGGAATAGAGGGGAGTGTGGAGTTTCGGTGAGAATAGAAGGGAGTGTGGAGTTCCGGTTGGAATAGAGGGGAGTGTGGAGTTCTAGTGAGAATAGAGGGGAGTGTGGAGTTCCGGTGAGAATAGAGGGGAGTGTGGAGTTCCGGTGAGAATAGAGGGGAGTGTGGAGTTCTGGTGAGAATAGAGGGGAGTGTGGAGTTCCGATGAGAATAGAGGGGAGTGCGGAGTTCCGGTGGGAATAGAGGGGAGCGTGGAGTTCCGGTGGGAATAGAGGGGAGTTTGGAGTTCCGGTGAAAATAGAGGGGAGTGTGGAGTTCCGGTGGGAATAGAGGGAGTGGTGGAGTTCCGGTGAGAATAGAGGGGAGTGTGGAGTTCCGGTGGAATAGAGGGGAGTGTGGAGTTCTGGTGAGAATAGGAGGGGAGTGTGGAGTTCTGGTGAGAATAGAGGGGAGTGTGGAGTTCCGGTGGGAATAGAGAGGAGTGTGGAGT
Organism: Lethenteron reissneri; assembly: GCF_015708825.2. Taxonomy (NCBI): domain Eukaryota; kingdom Metazoa; phylum Chordata; class Hyperoartia; order Petromyzontiformes; family Petromyzontidae; genus Lethenteron; species Lethenteron reissneri. The sequence continues at coordinate 28,835 of NW_026891512.1, forward strand.
TCCGGTGGGAATAGAGGGGAGTGTGGAGTTCAGGTGAGAATAGAGGGGAGTGTGGAGTTCTGGTGAGAATAGAGGGGAGTGTAGAATTCCGGTGAGAATAGAGGGGAGCGTGGAGTTCTGGTGAGAATAGAGGGGAGTGTGGAGTTCTGGTGAGAATAGAGGGGAGTGTGGAGTTCCGGTGAGAATAGAGGGGAGTGTGGAGTTCTGGTGAGAATAGAGGGGAGTGTGGAGTTCTGGTGGGAATAGAGGGGAGTGTAGAATTCCGGTGAGAATAGAGGGAGCGTGGGAGTTCTGGTGAGAATAGAGGGGAGTGTGGAGTTCTGGTGAGAATAGAGGGGAGTGTGGAGTTCCGGTGAGAATAGAGGGGAGCGTGGAGTTCTGGTGAGAATAGAGGGGAGTGTGGAGTTCTGGTGAGAATAGAGGGGAGTGTGGAATTCCGGTGAGAATAGAGGGGAGTGTGGAGTTCCGGTGAGAATAGAGGGGAGTGTGGAGTTCCGGTGAGTATAGAGGGGAGTGTGGAGTTCCGGTGGGAATAGAGGGAAGTGTGGAGTTCCGGTGGGAATAGAGGGGAGTGTGGAGTTCTGGTGGGAATAGAGGGAGTGTGGAGTTCCGGTGGGAATAGAGGGGAGTGTGGAGTTCGGTGAGAATAGAGGGAAGTGTGGAGTTCCGGTTGGAATAGAGGGGAGTGTGGAGTTCTGGTGAGAATAGAGGGGAGTGTGGAGTTCCAATGAGAATAGAGGGGAGTGTGGAGTTCCGGTGAGAATAGAGGGGAGTGTGGAGTTCTGGTGAGAATAGAGGGGAGTGTGGAGTTCCGATGAGAATAGAGGGGAGTGCGGAGTTCCGGTGGGAATAGAGGGGAGCGTGGAGTTCTGGTGAGAATAGAGGGGAGTGTGGAGTTCCGGTGGGAATAGAGGGGAGTGTGGAGTTCCGGTGGGAATAGAGGGGAGTGTGGAGTTCCGGTGAGAATAGAGGGGAGTGTGGAGTTCCGGTGGGAATAGAGGGGAGTGTGGAGTTCCGGTGAGAATAGAGGGGAGTGTGGAGTTCCGGTGGGAATAGAGGGGAGTGTGGAGTTCCGGTGAGAATAGAGGGGAGTGTGGAGTTCTGGTGGGAATAGAGGGGAGTGTGGAGTTCCGGTGGGAATAGAGGGGAGTGTGGAGTTCCGGTGAGAATAGAGGGGAGTGTGGAGTTCCGGTGGGAATAGAGGGGAGTGTGGAGTTCCGGTGAGAATAGAGGGAAGTGTGGAGTTCTGGTGGGAATAGAGGGGAGTGTGGAGTTCCGGTGGGAATAAAGGGGATTGTGGAGTTCCGATGGGAATAGAGGGGAGTGTGGAGTTCCGGTGGGAATAGAGGGGCGTGTGGAGTTCCGGTGGGAATAGAGGGGAGTGTGGAGTTCTGGTGAGAATAGAGGGGAGTGTGGAGTTCTGGTGGGAATAGAGGGGAGTGTGGAGTTCCGGTGAGAATAGAGGGGAGCGTGGAGTTCCAGTGGGAATAGAGGGGAGTGTGGAGTTCCGGTGAGAATAGAGGGGAGCGTGGAGTTCTGGTGGGAATAGAGGAGAGTGTGGAGTTCCGGTGAGAATAGAGGGGAGGGTGGAGTTCTGGTGGGAATAGAGGGGAGTGTGGAGTTCTGGTGAGAATAGAGGGGAGTGTGGAGTTCTGGTGGGAATAGAGGGGAGTGTGGAGTTCTGGTGAGAATAGAGAGGAGTGTGGAGTTCCGGTGAGAATAGAGGGGAGCGTGGAGTTCCAGTGAGAATAGAGGGGAGCGTGGAGTTGCGATGTGAATATAAATCACCGCTGCAGGCTACGCACCTCCATGTATCCTCTGGAGCGCCACCCTCAGGGCCTCCTTGCAGGCGGTAGCTCTGCGCTCCAGCCTGAACATCGCCATCCTGGCCTTGTGCACCTCCCTCAGCTCAAATCCCCTGGACTCCTCCTCCTGCTGCTGCTGCTCCTCCTCCACGCCCTGCAAGATGCTCCACACGTACTCCAGGGCTTCGGCTTTAGTCTGAGCGGAGGGGGTGGTGGGGTGAGGGGGGCAAAGTTTGTGCGGTGACCAGCGGTGGCTAGGAGATGTTAACTCCCTCGCCTGGTACGTAGGAAGTCGCGGGTTCGATCTCGACCCTGACACCTCATCGGATTCCTCTAGTACAGTATACAGTAAGGGAAAAAAGTATTTGATCCCCTGCTGATTTTGTACGTTTGCCCACTGACAAAGAAGTGATCAGTCTATAATTTGAACGGTAGGTTTATTTGAACAGTGAGAGACAGAATAACAACAACAAAATCCAAAAAAACGCATGTCAAAAATGTTATCAAGTGAATTGCATTTTAATGAGGGAAATACGTATTTGACCCCCTCTCAATCATAAAGATTTCTGGCTCCCAGGTGTCTTTTATACAGGTAACGAGCTGAGATTAGGAGCACACTCTTAAAGGGAGTGCTCCTAATCTCAGCTTGTTACCTGTATAAAAGACACCTGTTCACAGAAACAATCAATTAGATTCCAAACTCTCCACCATGGCCAAGACCAAAGAGCTCTCCAAGGATGTCAGGGACAAGATTGTAGACCTACACAAGACTGGAATGGGCTACAAGGCCATTGCCAAGCAGCTTGGTGAGAACGTGACAACAATTGGTGTGATTATTCGCAAATGGAAGAAACACAAAAGAACTGTCATACTCCCTCGGCCTGGGGCTCCATGCAAGATGTCACCTCGTGGAGTTGCAATGATCATGAGAACGGTGAGGAATCAGCCCAGAACTACACGGGAGGATCTTGTCAATGATCTCAAGGCAGCTGGGACCATAGTCACCAAGAAAACAGTTGGTAACACACTACGCTGTGAAGGACTGAAATCCTGTAGCGCCCGCAAGGTCCCCCTGCTCAAGAAAGCACATATACATGCCCGTCTGAAGTTTGCCAATGAACATCTGAATGATTCAGAGGACAACTGGGTGAAAGTGTTGTGGTCAGATGAGACCAAAATGGAGCTCTTTGGCATCAACTCAACTCGCCCTGTTTGGAGGAGGAGGAATGCTGCCTATGACCCCAAGAACACCATCCCCACCGTCAAACATGGAGGTGGAAACATTATGCTTTGGGGGTGTTTTTCTGATAAGGGGACAGGACAACTTCACCGCATCAAAGGGACGATGGACGGGGCCATGTACCGTCAAATCTTGGGTGAGAACCTCCTTCCCTCAGCCAGCGCATTGAAAATGGGTCGTGGATGGGTATTCTAGCATGTGTGGTGCCACAACGACGGGGCCGCTCTGCCGAACCAGGGAGCCGCCCGGCTTCCCCCACCGCACTGCCCCCCATCACCCGCCCCACATAAGCACACACCCGCACGCCCCCCCCCCCCCCCCCCCCCCCCATAGAGCTGGAAGGGAAGGTTACCTGATCGACCGGTTTTTATCCGAGAGACCCTTATCGGGATTAATTCTCACGGTTTCCGGCGATCAGGGAATTGGATGACCTCCCCCGTGCTATGTGGTACCGCGGCGCTGCTGCCGGCCTTAATATGGTGTGGTCGCGGCGTGGGGCATTCGGCCACCGCGGTTGAGGCGCATTTCCCCCCACACACACCCCCACGAGTCGACGGGGCAAGCAGGGGAGGCACGGGACAGCATGAATAGCGGGGTCACAGGGGCTGTTGCGCATAGTCATGGAGGGTTGGGATAATTGCGCTTGAGCGCGCAAGCCCCATTGGTAGGAAGGGTAAGGGAGTAATTAGGATTTACGCCTTGCACGCAGCACACTGATTAGCATATCAACAGCGCCTGGGGACTGCCGTGCGCGGGCTTGGGGTGCACGAGCCCATTGTTCAGCGCAGCATCCCCTTTGGGAGGTAGGGAGGATAAATAGAGGAGCGCAGAGGGGAAATCGCTCTCTTACTCCAGCGCCAGGCGACCAGACGCAGCTCGGGCCACCGACCCGGACGTCCGTGCGACGCACCGAGGCACGCGGTTAACACAAGGATCAGCGGACCGCCGTGGACACTTAACAGTGAGTAAGAAGGGGAATTAGAATCATAGCCGATAAATAGGGAATAGGTACAGGTTTAGTGGAATAGGCCAGCCTCGTCGACTCACTGATTCAACATCAATTCGCAGGTGGCATATAATAAATCATTAATAGCGAAGCGTGGTCTCGCGTGATCTTGTCGTGCAGTGTGAGCGTGTGGGTGCGCTGTGTGCACAGTGGTTCGCCACGTGAGTGAGCGCTGCGCGGAGCTGAGCGCGCGGGTTGCGTGTGGGAACGCGTGTGGTACTGTGTGTGCGTAAGCTCGCGGCGTGCGTAATAGGCGTACCCCAGGTGCGCGATCATAACGCAAGCGGCCAGCAGACGGCGAGCGCTGCGCAGAGCGGCGCAAGGGTGGGTGTCGCGTGTGTTCACTCCGTGTGTGATACAGGTGCGCGATCATAACTTGCGTAGTTGGTGTGGAGTTGGAGTGCACGGAGCGGCGTGTGTGTGTGTGCATACGTTCGTTACATGTCGGACACGGATGCGCATTGGTAACGTGCCGCACAGGGCTATACTGCGAGCACGGCGTTTGATTGACGATGATGTGCGCACGTATGCTCGCAGCGTGGGAGCGCGGCGCGAGGCTGTAACCGTAGTGGCGTCGCATTCGAATGCCGGCAAAACCGTAGCGAGTAATAGGGAGGTGGGGTAACTTAAACGGAATAGGGGATGCTGGCGGGAGGGACCCCGGGGGCCAACGGCCCCCACAAATTGGTGTCAGGTACAGGTTTAGTGGAATAGGCCAGCCTCGTCGACTCACTGATTCAACATCAATTCGCAGGTGGCATATAATAAATCATTAATAGCGAAGCGTGGTCTCGCGTGATCTTGTCGTGCAGTGTGAGCGTGTGGGTGCGCTGTGTGCACAGTGGTTCGCCACGTGAGTGAGCGCTGCGCGGAGCTGAGCGCGCGGGTTGCGTGTGGGAACGCGTGTGGTACTGTGTGTGCGTAAGCTCGCGGCGTGCGTAATAGGCGTACCCCAGGTGCGCGATCATAACGCAAGCGGCCAGCAGACGGCGAGCGCTGCGCAGAGCGGCGCAAGAGTGGGTGTCGCGTGTGTTCACTCCGTGTGTGATACAGGTGCGCGATCATAACTTGCGTAGTTGGTGTGGAGTTGGAGTGCACGGAGCGGCGTGTGTGTGTGTGCATACGTTCGTTACATGTCGGACACGGATGCGCATTGGTAACGTGCCGCACAGGGCTATACTGCGAGCACGGCGTTTGATTGACGATGATGTGCGCACGTATGCTCGCAGCGTGGGAGCGCGGCGCGAGGCTGTAACCGTAGTGGCGTCGCATTCGAATGCCGGCAAAACCGTAGCGAGTAATAGGGAGGTGGGGTAACTTAAACGGAATAGGGGATGCTGGCGGGAGGGACCCCGGGGGCCAACGGCCCCCACAAATTGGTGTCGGAAGCGGTACGGACCCCCGCGTTACCTCACGCTAAAATAAGACTAATATTTACCGGCCGGGGGGCCCCTTCGTGGAAGGCATTCGCCCGCAATCTCTTAGGGGCCAAGGAAATTAATGGATGGACGGACGCGCAGGCAGTACGTCAACTTAATATGAATCTTGATGGGCGGGCAGCCGATTTTGTAGAAGCGTTACCCGCGAGCGCACAGACACAGCTAGAGGAGCTGATGCGCCGACTCGATCAGCGGTTTGGCACGCGTGACGAGGAGGAAGCAAAATCGGCCTTAGAGGCGCGCCGGCGCCAACCTGGCGAAGATCTACGTGATTACGCCGAGGATGTGCGCGAGTTAACAAAGATCGCACGCCCGGGGTACGCAACTGATGTTATTGAGGAACTGGCCGCCGAGAAAATCCAGCGGTACCTGTCTCGCACGGCGTGGTGGCAGCCAGACATGAGCTGCCCACGTCTTCCCTTTAACGCCCTTGTCGAGCGCGCACGTAAGTGTGAAAGAATTCACAGCGAACGCGCGCAGCTCCGGGGGCTGGGACGAGAGCGCGCCATTGCGAGCCTGCTCTCGGAAGACGAGGAGGAGGAACAGGAGCTCGCGAGGACGGTAAGGGGCCGGGAAAGAGAGCCTCCAGTGTCCCGCGAGACAACCCCGGGATGGGTTGCCGGTATACAAACGGGTATAAAGGATGTCTCCGGCCAGGTAACCCAGATAGACAACAAGGTAACTCACGTAGGTGAGAGGGTAACCCAGGTACGCGAGGAAACGAATAAAAATATGACCCAACTGCAATCCTCCGTTGAGACCATCCGATCCGAGATGGGGGAACTAGACTCCACGGTAGGAGGGCTAACTGGAAGGATAGCGCGACTAGAAGCAGAGTATGAGCAGCAGCGCACTGGGGGAGGAGGGAGTGGGCAGAGAGCCCACTACGGAGCCGCCACCCCTCCCCGGGCATGTTACATGTGCGATCGCCGAGGGCATCTAGTGAGGGACTGTCCTCAGGTCGCCCGAGCTAGACAAGAGCTAAGGTCAAACACTAAGGCCCCCCTAGAGAGGGGACCACCGGGGGGTGAAATCGACGTAGCCCCGACACAAACAAGCTGTGAGAATAATGGCGAGCGAGTGATCTCCACACAGGTTCCAGCAACAACGCCCACAGAAACGGTGACTCCTGGTGACTGGCTGCGGGAGCTGGTGGCGGGGATCACGGGGGCCACGTCGCTGGTGGAAGGGGAGGTAAACGGAGTGCGTACCCGCATCCTACTGGACACGGGGGCGGTGGCCTCGCTCGTGAGCGCAGCGCACTGCAGCGCGATCGGGGTCGACGTGCGTCACCTGCAGGCCCCGGACCGCGCGCTGCACACGGCGAGCGGAGCCGGAATGGGGCTGCTGGGGAAAGCCACCCTAGAGGTCCGCATAGGCAGCCAGGTATGCACGCAGGAGTTCTACGTGTCGAGTGCGTTGTGTCACGAGTGTATCGCAGGCACCGACCTCCTAGAACGGTTGGGACTCAACGTGCAACCCCGCCAGCGATGCGCCACCATGGAGAGCAACGGCGAGCGGATACCGTTCCTGGGACGAGAACCAACGCGCCGCCGCTTTGCACCTGTGGCCGCTATCCTGGCGACGGCAGTCACCATCGGCCCGCTCACCGAGATGCTGGTGCCGGTGGCAACATCCCCCACCGACCCCGCGCTCCGACCATCAGGGGAGGTAATGCTAACTCCTCACCCGGAGTTGGCAAAACGGTATGGGGTTGTGGGATCCGCCACGTTGGTAAACGCAGATGGGGGCCGATTGTTTATGCAGATGTTTAACCCCCACAATACCCCCGCGATACTGCGACGGCGCACCCCGATAGCCACAGTACACCCCCTGCACGCACGCCACTCTAACGACTCGGTGTTCGCACTCTGGGCTGAGGACCCCGGTCGTCCTGAGGGTGAGCAGGACCTGGCCTGGCGAGTCGGCCCGACTCCCCGAGCCGAGGTCGTTCCCCTGCTCGACGCGTTACATGTACCATGGGCGGACTTACCTAAGGGAGAGGCCGATCGGCTGCGCGAGTTACTGCGGGAGTATGCCGACGTGTTCAGCGAACACGACTCGGACGTGGGTCGGACCGACCTTGTTAAGCATCAAATTGACACTGGTGCAGCCCGACCCATCAAACTCCCTGCGTACCGAGTGGGCGCACCCGAACGCGCCCAAATCAAAGAGGCAGTTGGGGACATGCTTCGCGATAACATAATTCAGCCCTCGGCGAGCCCCTGGTCAGCCCCGGTGGTACTAGTAACGAAAAAGGATGGGTCAACCCGGTTCTGCGTCGATTACCGTAAACTAAACGCAGTCACGCTCGGCGATGCCTTCCCCATACCTCGCATCGACGACACCTTCGACAGTCTCGCAGGAGCGCGGTATTTTTCCACCCTCGATCTGGCATCCGGTTACTGGCAGGTGGAGATGACGGAGGAGGATCGGCCAAAAACAGCATTCACCACCCCGATGGGCCTGTTTGAGTTTCGAGTGTTGCCGTTCGGACTCACCAATGCGCCCGCGACGTTCCAGCGGCTGATGGAGTTGGTGATGCGGGGCTTGCAATGGGAACAGTGCCTGATTTACTTGGACGATGTGATAGTGTTCAGTAGATCTTTGTCTGAGCATTGGTCCAGGCTTCGAGAGGTGTTCCAGCGACTGCGAGCGGCTCATCTCAAGCTCAAGCCACGTAAGTGTTACATCGCACAACGCGAGGTGGGGTACCTCGGGCATCGCGTCAGCGAGGCAGGCGTGCACACCGATCCGGAGAAGGTGCGCGCCGTAGTGGAGTGGCCACGGCCAAGGAATCTGACGGAGATCAGATCATTTTTGGGGCTTGCCACCTATTATCGTCGATTTGTAAAGGGATTCAGCGAGATTGCACGCCCCCTCACCCAACTCACTTCCCCTAAGCACCCCTATCAGTGGACGGGGGCCTGCCAGACGGCCTTCACCACTCTCAAAGACCACCTCACCCACGCCCCCACCCTTGCTTTCCCCGATTTTACCACCGATTTTATTTTGGACACCGACGCCTGCAGCAGCGGGCTGGGCGCGGTGTTGTCACAGGTACAGGATGGGACGGAACGAGTCATCGCGTACGCCAGCCGGACCTTGAGTGGGGCCGAGCTGAACTATTGCGTGACCCGCCAAGAGTTGTACGCCGTGATTTTCGCATGTAAGCAGTTCCGGCCGTATTTGTACGGCAGGAGATGTCGCGTACGCACTGACCATTATGCTCTGCAGTTTCTTCTTACATTCAAGGAGCCGCGGGGGCAGATGGCCCGGTGGTTGGCGCAGTTGCAGGAGTACAACCTGCAAATCGAGTATCGGGCTGGCCGGACGCATGCAAACGCGGACGCCTTATCGAGGCGACCCACGGTGTACGCCGAGACGAGGGCGGAGGAGGCCTGCCCGTGTTTCACGGGGGGACGCTGCCGGCAGGCAACGGACCCCCGAGAGGCCGCGGCCACTGACCCCCCCCCAGCGAGGGAGAGTGCAGTGTGCGCCACAGAAACCCTCACAGGTGGCACTGAGGATCCCGTCGACCGCCCGGCAAGCGCGGGACCCGCGGCTCGGGACCCGATCGGACGGATCCAGGAGGACGTCGGCTGCGCCTTCCCGGGCCTAAACGACGAGCAGCTGAGACAGACCCAGCAGCGAGATCCGGATCTGGCGGCAGTGGAGGCGGCACTGCGGGAGGAAAAGAGCGCCCTACCAGGACCCTGGAGCGGTTTGTATGCCCGGTTGTGTGTGCGGAACGGAGTGGTACGGGAGTTAACCGAGGCCGGCCAGCCGGGGGGCATCTGTGTTCCTGCCCAGGTGCGACCCCAGCTGCTACGGCTGGTGCATGACCACCCACTCGGGGGCCATGATGGGGAACGGCGCACCCGGGAGACCCTGCGTCGCCAGTATCTCTGGCCCAAATTGGCACAAGATGTGGCCGCCTGGGTGCAGGGCTGCCGGGCCTGTCAGCAGTGTGGGCAAAAGCCGGCGAGGTACCAGGTACCCCTGAGGCCGTTCCGAGTCAGTCGGACGAATCAGTTGGTCGGAATCGACCTGCAGGGGCCCTTTCCACGATCCCACCGGGGCAACCGATATATTCTCGTAGCGGTGGAATACTTCACCCGCTACCCCGTGGCGGTGGCTATCCCAGATAAAACAGCCCTTGTAGTGGCCCGGGCCTTCGTGGAAAACTATGTACTTAAGTGCGGGATCCCCGAACGAGTCATTACCGACCAGGGTAGTGAATTCGAGGCCGAATTATTTCAGGCGCTGTGCCGAGAGTTCGGGATCCAGAAGGACCGAACCACGGCGTATCACCCCCAGGCGAACGGGATGGTAGAGAGGATGAACCAGACTCTGGCCGGGAAGCTTAAACGCATGGCGGCCGCGAATCAACAGGACTGGGACGAACACCTTCCCTATGCCCTGTTCGCCTACACCACCGCCGTTCACACCTCTACAGGACAGACCCCGTTCCTAATGATGTTTGGTCGCGAGTCTCGCCTGCCCGCAGATCTGCTGTTCGGTGTTCCTCCGCCGCAACGGGAGGAAGGGAGCCACCCCGTGGAGCACTTGCTGGAGACCCTGCGAGGGGCCAGGGGCCGAGCCTGCCCGCACGGAGAGGCCGCGCACCAGCGGCAAGAGCAGGGCGCCCGACCCCGTATGGAGCCCCCCTTCTACACTGCGGGCTCCGAGGTGTGGCTGTACACTCCCCGCGTCGGTGCCGGACAGGTGGGGAAGCTGACCACCTACTGGCGAGGACCCTGGATTGTGAGACGGCAGATCTCACCATGGACGGTGCTGATTCAGGGAGGAGAGAGGGGCCGGGAGATGGTGGTCAACATCCGCCGACTGAAGCCGTGGCGAGCAGCCCCCGAGGGGGGGAGCCCCGCCGTCCAAGTACCCCGAAACCCCGGGGTCCCCCCACCCCCCGTGCCCGGGGGCCTCGCGCAGTACATGGGCCCCACGGAGCCCCGGGCTCCGAGGGGCCCCGGGCGGGGCCGGGGGCGACGAGGACGGCGACCCTTAAACCCCACCGCCTCTGAGTTTGTTCCCCAGCCCGCAGGTGCCAGAGGCCGAGGGGAGCCGTTGGAATGGAGGAGGAGACCACCGCCGGAGCCCCAGGAGACGGAGCCGCCACCCCCGAGGCCAGCCACAAGGGCCGGGCGAATCCCGCGGACCCCGCGGCGATACCTCGTGGGGGCAACCCAGGCGAGGTGCTCCAGTCAACCCGGGACGGGGACTGGCACCCCGGGGGGCTATGTGGTGCCACAACGACGGGGCCGCTCTGCCGAACCAGGGAGCCGCCCGGCTTCCCCCACCGCACTGCCCCCCATCACCCGCCCCACATAAGCACACACCCGCACGCATCCCCCCCCCCCCCCCCCCCCCCCATAGAGCTGGAAGGGAAGGTTACCTGATCGACCGGTTTTTATCCGAGAGACCCTTATCGGGATTAATTCTCACGGTTTCCGGCGATCAGGGAATTGGATGACCTCCCCCGTGCTACGTGGTACCGCGGCGCTGCTGCCGGCCTTAATATGGTGTGGTCGCGGCGTGGGGCATTCGGCCACCGCGGTTGAGGCGCATTTCCCCCCACACACACCCCCACGAGTCGACGGGGCAAGCAGGGGAGGCACGGGACAGCATGAATAGCGGGGTCACAGGGGCTGTTGCGCATAGTCATGGAGGGTTGGGATAATTGCGCTTGAGCGCGCAAGCCCCATTGGTAGGAAGGGTAAGGGAGTAATTAGGATTTACGCCTTGCACGCAGCACACTGATTAGCATATCAACAGCGCCTGGGGACTGCCGTGCGCGGGCTTGGGGTGCACGAGCCCATTGTTCAGCGCAGCATCCCCTTTGGGAGGTAGGGAGGATAAATAGAGGAGCGCAGAGGGGAAATCGCTCTCTTACTCCAGCGCCAGGCGACCAGACGCAGCTCGGGCCACCGACCCGGACGTCCGTGCGACGCACCGAGGCACGCGGTTAACACAAGGATCAGCGGACCGCCGTGGACACTTAACAGTGAGTAAGAAGGGGAATTAGAATCATAGCCGATAAATAGGGAATAGGTACAGGTTTAGTGGAATAGGCCAGCCTCGTCGACTCACTGATTCAACATCAATTCGCAGGTGGCATATAATAAATCATTAATAGCGAAGCGTGGTCTCGCGTGATCTTGTCGTGCAGTGTGAGCGTGTGGGTGCGCTGTGTGCACAGTGGTTCGCCACGTGAGTGAGCGCTGCGCGGAGCTGAGCGCGCGGGTTGCGTGTGGGAACGCGTGTGGTACTGTGTGTGCGTAAGCTCGCGGCGTGCGTAATAGGCGTACCCCAGGTGCGCGATCATAACGCAAGCGGCCAGCAGACGGCGAGCGCTGCGCAGAGCGGCGCAAGAGTGGGTGTCGCGTGTGTTCACTCCGTGTGTGATACAGGTGCGCGATCATAACTTGCGTAGTTGGTGTGGAGTTGGAGTGCACGGAGCGGCGTGTGTGTGTGTGCATACGTTCGTTACATGTCGGACACGGATGCGCATTGGTAACGTGCCGCACAGGGCTATACTGCGAGCACGGCGTTTGATTGACGATGATGTGCGCACGTATGCTCGCAGCGTGGGAGCGCGGCGCGAGGCTGTAACCGTAGTGGCGTCGCATTCGAATGCCGGCAAAACCGTAGCGAGTAATAGGGAGGTGGGGTAACTTAAACGGAATAGGGGATGCTGGCGGGAGGGACCCCGGGGGCCAACGGCCCCCACACATGACAATGACCCAAAACACACAGCCAAGGCAACAAAGGAGTGGCTCAAGAAGAAGCACATTAAGGTCCTGGAGTGGCCTAGCCAGTCTCCAGACCTTAATCCCATAGAAAATCTATGGAGGGAGCTGAAGGTTCGAGTTGCCAAACGTCAGCCTCGAAACCTTAATGACTTGGAGAAGATCTGCAAAGAGGAGTGGGACAAAATCCCTCCTGAGATGTGTGCAAACCTGGTGGCCAACTACAAGAAACGTCTGACCTCTGTGATTGCCAACAAGGGTTTTGCCACCAAGTACTGTCATGTTTTGCAGAGGGGTCAAATACTTATTTCCCTCATTAAAATGCAAATCAATTTATTAAAAAATTTACATGCGTTTTTCTGGATTTTGTTGTTGTTATTCTGTCTCTCACTGTTCAAATAAACCTACCATTAAAATTATACACTGATCATTTATTTGTCAGTGGGCAAACGTACAAAATCAGCAGGAGATCAAATACTTTTTTCCCTCACTGTATGTATGTTGAATTTCTTTGTAACCGTACGTAGCCAACCTCGCTAATGGGAGGTGCGGCGGAAGGACAACAAACTAAAGACAACAACAACAGCAGCAGCAGCTGTAACGAGAGGAGTGCCGTGCGCTGTGCACAGAGACCTTGCGCTTGCTGGAAGCTGCCCTCGCGTGCGACTCTCCCACGGTGGCCCAGCGTGAAGCAGCCCCCTTGCCTCCTCCTGCGTGAGCACACGCACACACGTGAACACACGCACACACGTGATCACACGTGAACACACGTGAACACACGCACGCACGCAGCCGAAACGTCGTGAGAATTATTTTATTTTATTATGTTTTATTTTTATGATTTTATTACTTCCCTTCTATGTGACTTTACCGAAAGAACCAAGAAGATGAAACCCAGCAGTCACGAAAGCTTTAAATCGAAATTTAACCGCCTCTACGGGGAGGGTTTCCACATAACTTTGAGATCCTTCAACAAGCTCCGTGATAAGAAGGCTCAGCTAATCGAGTCTCTCACCTTTCTGAAGAGATGCCGCGACTCTAAGGTAATACCAAACGCATTTACACTAACATCTGCTGCTGTAACTTCTTCTAATGCGAAACGAATTATATATAAGCTCCTAGCTTGGCAGTGTCTCATTCTTCACCTGAAGACGGCTGCTTGCGTTGTAGCCGAAACGTCGTGAGAATTATGTTTTATTTTTATTATTTTATTACTTCCCTTCTACGTGACTTTACCGAAAGAACCAAGAAGATGAATCCCTGCAGTCACGAAAGCTTTAAATCGAAATCTACAGGGGGTCTCCGTGCGAGTCTACAGGGGGTCTCTGCGTGAGTCTACAGGGGGTCTCTGCGTGAGTCTACAGGGGGTCTCTGTGCGAGTCTACAGGGGTTTCTGTGTGAGTCTACAGGGGGTCTCTGCGTGAGTCTACAGGGTGTCTCTGAGTGAGTCTACAGGGGTCTCTGTGTGAGTCTACAGAGGGTCTCTGCGTGAATCTACAGAGGGTCTCTGCGTCAGTCTCCAGGGGTTGTCTGTGTGAGTCTACAGGGGTCTCTGCGTGAGTCTACAGGGGGTCTCTGTGTGAGTCTACAGGGGGTCTCTGTGTGAGTCTACAGGGGGTCTCTGCACGGTCTGCAAGCGCCCTTTTACGTTTGCCTCCACCTCTTCGTCCTCCGTGCATCGCCACCTCCTTCCTCTTCCTCCTCTCCCGTCCACTCCTCGTCGGAGTCGCTCGACCGCCCGCACTCCGCTCCATTCCCCCTCGCCCTGCGCTTGCCACGTGCGCGCATGAACTCGGGCTGGGCCGGGTTCATCCCTGCGCAAGAAGGCAGTCGGTCATTGTTATTTGTACGTATTGGCGGTACACCGGTGCAGCATAGCAACACACCGGGTCCTCGTAACACAGTCCTGACGATGTGATTATTATCAGAGCGTGTTTGTTTGCGTGATCACCACAAGTACGCGTGGTTAATGCAGTAACTTGATTCCTTGCAAAAGGAATAATCTATCTGGTGTTTGAACATCTTATCGCCTCCTGTTTTATTGCCAGAAAGGGTAAAACCGATTCTTATTTTTCATACTTTGATTCTGGCAAAAAGGTCCCATGATATAGCTGCTCACCCCGAGCTATAGATGCTCTTGACACTGCATTGTCTTTGTACCGGTCGCCTTTTGGTGTTGTTCTCTGGTCTGACACTGGTGAGACTAGGCCATGAAGAAGGCTGTCTCTGGGGTAGACCAATCAGTTTCAAAGACAATGATTAAATATTATCAAATACGTTAAACGCGTGATGTTGATTCTACATGTGGAGCGAAAACCCGGAGGACCAGGAGAAAAATCATCGCGACCACGGGGAGAGTGAACATGCAAACTCCAAATACACAGCAGGCGTCAGGGTCAGGATCGAACACACGACCTCCTGTAGACCAGGAAAGGGAATTCACATCTCACCGGGGAGAGACACACGCAGACTCCAGATATATGACAGGCTTCGTCAGCGTCGGCATCGAAACCACGACCTCCTGTAGACTAGGCGAGGTAGTTAACATCTCACCCGGGAGAGACACACGCAGACTCCAGATATATGACAGGCATCGTCAGGGTCTCCATCGAACCCACGACCTCCTGTAGACCATGAGAGGGAGTTAACATCTCGCCACCATGGCGGTCCATGCATGCCACGCTGCTACGACGTTTTGGTCTCATCATTATAATTACTAACACGGTAGAACGAACACCTCAGCCGTGGCAGACCATTGTTATAATTCAGTGGGCTCACATGACATTGACTTCTCCAAGACAGAGGTTCTCTGCAAGCCATCCGGCTACTATGAGAGATTCGTTCATGAGGCCATCCACATATACAAACACAGAGACAATTTCAACTGAGAAGATGGACTCTGGCTCAGCAATCATTGGAAGGACGTAATAAACCATTTCGGATCTTAACTGATTGTGTTCACGTTTTCTCCTCACGAAATGGAGTCTTTGCTCCGCTGCAAGTCTCCTTCTACCACTCTCCCATTGATATATTTCGTTGCTTCCTCTTCGTACCTTTCACGCGACGGTCAATGAGATGGTGTATAGCAGATTGTATAATAATAAATAGTATAACAGTGTAATGTCTAATATAATGTATAAGGTAATATATAGTATCGTAATTGTATAGTGAATATACAGCAGTGTGGTATACAGTAGGGTGTGTAGAATAATACATAGTCTAATATTACAATGCATAGTCTAAGGTAGTGTATAGTAACGCAGTGTATAATTCAATGTTGGGTTGGTCTATGGCAGTGTATAGTACGGGGTATATGCGTGTGATGTAAGAAAAAAGTTTAGCTGGAGGCATATTATTTTTTTTGCGACATAGAAGTGTAATGTATAACTTACTGTTAGTACCTCAGCTTATTGGAGAGTATATTGAGTATATTGATTACATTGATGTATTTTATATTTTAGTTTTTATCGGTTCACTATATGATAGTCATTATATAGTGTAGCGTATACCCAGTTACTTAATGTTAATAGCTCAGCTTATTGGAGAGTATATTGAGCACATTGATTACACTGGTCAACAAAAAAAAAAGATTTCTGGCCTGGACTTTTGCAGCTGTTTTAGACTAGTTTCAGGGTGCCGATTCCAAATCTGATCTCAGATTTGCTCTATCACATCATTTTTAAATCCTTTATATTAAGTTCGCGTGCTTGCGTGCTTGCTTGCTTAGGACCGTGCAAATCTTTCGGTCGTTTTTTAACCCACTTCCCGTGATCCAATCGAGCTGACATTTTCCACACAGACTCGTTGTGCCAGACAATTATTGTTCGTGAAAAAAAATTCCCAAAATGTTACACTTTTTAGGCAAAAAAAAAAATATTTTACATATATTCAGATAGAACTAATTCATGGCTTTGGCTGAACGTCAGAGTGTAAGAGCCAAGAGCGTAACCCCTCCACAGGCCGTGGCGGAGTAGCGCAGTTGGTAGCGCCCTCGCTTCCCATGCCAAAGGTCGCGGGATCGATCCCCGCGTCCTCCACAGGCGAATATATTTTTAAATCCTTTATATTAAGTTAGCTGCCACGCATATAAAGGATTTATAGTGAAAAACTTTGTTTTTACGGGTTATACTTATATGCTATCGGCATACTCCATTTTCATTGATTTTACCCGAAATTTACTCTGTCACTTATGATTGCAAGTTGTTGCGAGTCAGTGACTGCTTTAGTGTTAAAATATGGTGCTGTATTTTTAGGATAGTGTGTTTATGATATCATTTTATGTAGATATCCACATTTATTTAATATTTTTCTTCTGCAGTTTTCATTGAAAATGCAATATTTCATATCTCAAAAACCTGATGTGATAGACAAAAACTGATGCCAGATTTGGAGTCAGAACCCCAAAATTACCTTAAACCCCTTGGAATACCTTATGCCAGAAAAAGTGTGTTGACCAGTGTTATATTGATAACACTGCTAAATTCCTCTTGATATGTAAATGCCTTTGTCAAGGCGCCCTCCTCCTCTAACCCAGCTTAAATATACGCTGCCAAGCTTGGCGGTGTTCATTGGGACGCTGTCTTTCCGACAGCTCTGTTTCTTCACCTGAGGACGGCTGCTTGTGTTGTAGCCGAAACGTCGTGATAATTATTTTATTATGTTTTATTTTTATTAGTCATGTAGAAGGGAAATAATCAAAATAAAACAAAAAATACAATTATTATGTTTTATTCAATAATAAAAATATAAAAATAAAACATAAAATACAATTATTCTGTTTATTTTTTATTATTTTATTACTTCCCTTCTACGTGACTTTACCGAAAGAACCAAGAAGATTTCGATTTAAAGCTTTCGTGACTGCAGGGATTCATCTTCTTGGTTCTTTCGGTAAAGTCACGTAGAATAATAAAATAATAAAAATAAAACATAATAAAATAATTGTATTATGTTTTATTTTTATTATTTTATTATTTCCATTCTACGTGACTTTACCGAAAGAACCAAGAAGATGAACCAAGAAGATGAATTAGTTTAGTTGCGAAGAGGCTCGGCCTGCCGTACCCACCGAGGTTCAGCAGGACGGCGTGGTTCTGCTTGATGTTCCTGTAGCGCCGCTTCTCGCACTCGGCCAGATCGCTCCACTCGGCCTTGGTGAAGAAGCCTCTGATGTCTCGGAAGTCGCCCATCTCCTGCTGCTGCTGCTGCTGAGGCGCAGAGACACGGAGGGACGAGACGCGGACGACGGTCAGACGCAGTCACGGAGATGGAGTCACATGGAGACAGAGTCACAGGGATACGAGACTAAGATCCCCCGTGTGGCCTTAACAGACTGTCGGGTCAAGCGCTGTGAGCAAGCGGCGCCTATGAAGGCCGGAACGACACACGAGGGGGTGGGTGGCCAGCACCACGCCCGGCCGCCTTTGTCTCCCCAGTGGCGATGTTCACTACACACCGCTACACCAGGAACTCATTTGAGGCTGAGTCGACCTAGGGGAAGAGGCCCAGGACCGGTCAGAGACTCCAGTTCCATTCCCGCTCACGGCCACCACCAACAGCGGTGACGATCATCTGAACCGGTCGTGGACCTCATCCCCTAGGTCGACTCAGCCTCAAATGAGCACCCGGTGTAGCGGTGTGTGAACATCGCCACTGGGGAGACAAAGGCGGCCGGGCGTGGTGCTGGCCACCCACCCCCTCGTGTGCCACAGCGCCGGTAGCCTTAGTAGGTGCTGCTCGCTAACAGCCTGTTAGAGGCTACACGGGGGATCTTTGTCTTTGTGGTAAAGTGTGTGAACTCCCACCTCTACCATGACGTACTAGCTCCAGCTTTACCTCCACCTGAGGTAACCTCAGGTTACCTAAGATAGAGGTAACCTTTACCTCAGATGAGGTAACATTACCTCAGGTGAGGTAACTTTACCTTAGGTAGAGGTAAAGTTACCTCTATCCGAGGTAAAGTAACATTACCTCAGGTGAAGTAACTTTACCTCATGTGAGGTAACATTAACTCAGGTAAATGTAACATTTGAGGTAAACCGAACGTATTCACATCACTTCAGCTAATGCCCATATTGTAATATTCTCACGTAGTTAAATCATTAAACACAATTATCGCGTGATTATTACCTCAGGGTAAGGTAATCGGAATGCAATGGAAGGCGAGGTAATGTGGGGGTCGCTAGCCCCCGAAATCCCTCCCTCGATAATGCTAACGGCCGGGCTAGCATCATCAATCGCCCCCCCGCTGCTAAGCGAACCGCTGCTAAGTTCCTCACCCATGGTGTGGGAGCCGTCGCCCGAGGGTTCCACTCCACCGCGGGTCCGCGTAGCAGGCATGGTTAATTACGTACGCGCACACCCACACACACAGCTCTGTACGGCACTCACTCTTGCGCTTCTCTGCGCCGCGCTGGCCGCTCACGTTACAATCGCGCACCTGGGGTACGCCGATTACGCACGCCGCGAGCTTACGCACACACAGTACCACACGCGTTCCCACACGCAACCCGCGCGCTCAGCTCCGCGCAGCGCTCACTCACGTGGCGAACCACTGTGCACACAGCGCACCCACACGCTCACACTGCACGACAAGATCACGCGAGACCACGCTTCGCTATTAATGATTTATTATATGCCACCTGCGAATTGATGTTGAATCAGTGAGTCGACGAGGCTGGCCTATTCCACTAAACCTGTACCTATTCCCTATTTATCGGCTATGATTCTAATTCCCCTTCTTACTCACTGTTAAGTGTCCACGGCGGTCCGCTGATCCTTCTGTTAACCGCGTGCCTCGGTGCGTCGCACGGACGTCCGGGTCGCTGGCTCGAGCTGCGTCTGGTCGCCTGGCGCTGGAGTAAGAGAGCGATTTCCCCTCTGCGCTCCTCTATTTATCCTCCCTACCTCCCAAAGGGGATGCTGCGCTGAACAATGGGCTCGTGCACCCCAAGCCCGCGCACGGCAGTCCCCAGGCGCTGTTGATATGCTAATCAGTGTGCCGCGTGCAAGGCGTAAATCCTAATTACTCCCTTACCCTTCCTACCAATGGGGCTTGCGCGCTCAAGCACAATTATCCCAACCCTCCATGACTATGCGCAACAGCCCCTGTGACCCCGCTATTCATGCTGTCCCGTGCCTCCCCTGCTTGCCCCGTCGACTCGTGGGGGTGTGTGTGGGGGGAAATGCGCCTCAACCGCGGTGGCCGAATGCCCCACGCCGCGACCACACCATATTAAGGCCGGCAGCAGCGCCGCGGTACCACGTAGCACGGGGGAGGTCATCCAATTCCCTGATCGCCGGAAACCGTGAGAATTAATCCCGATAAGGGTCTCTCGGATAAAAACCGGTCGATCAGGTAACCTTCCCTTCCAGCTCTATGGGGGGGGGGGGGGGGGATGCGTGCGGGTGTGTGCTTATGTGGGGCGGGTGATTGGGGGCAGTGCGGTGGGGGAAGCCGGGCGGCTCCCTGGCTCGGCAGAGCGGCCCCGTCGTTGTGGCACCACATAGCCCCCCGGGGTGCCAGTCCCCGTCCCGGGTTGACTGGAGCACCTCGCCTGGGTTGCCCCCACGAGGTATCGCCGCGGGGTCCGCGGGATTCGCCCGGCCCTTGTGGCTGGCCTCGGGGGTGGCGGCTCCGTCTCCTGGGGCTCCGGCGGTGGTCTCCTCCTCCATTCCAACGGCTCCCCTCGGCCTCTGGCACCTGCGGGCTGGGGAACAAACTCAGAGGCGGTGGGGTTTAAGGGTCGCCGTCCTCGTCGCCCCCGGCCCCGCCCGGGGCCCCTCGGAGCCCGGGGCTCCGTGGGGCCCATGTACTGCGCGAGGCCCCCGGGCACGGGGGGTGGGGGGACCCCGGGGTTTCGGGGTACTTGGACGGCGGGGCTCCCCCCCTCGGGGGCTGCTCGCCACGGCTTCAGTCGGCGGATGTTGACCACCATCTCCCGGCCCCTCTCTCCTCCCTGAATCAGCACCGTCCATGGTGAGATCTGCCGTCTCACAATCCAGGGTCCTCGCCAGTAGGTGGTCAGCTTCCCCACCTGTCCGGCACCGACGCGGGGAGTGTACAGCCACACCTCGGAGCCCGCAGTGTAGAAGGGGGGCTCCATACGGGGTCGGGCGCCCTGCTCTTGCCGCTGGTGCGCGGCCTCTCCGTGCGGGCCGGCTCGGCCCCTGGCCCCTCGCAGGGTCTCCAGCAAGTGCTCCACGGGGTGGCTCCCTTCCTCCCGTTGCGGCGGAGGAACACCGAACAGCAGATCTGCGGGCAGGCGAGACTCGCGACCAAACATCATTAGGAACGGGGTCTGTCCTGTAGAGGTGTGAACGGCGGTGGTGTAGGCGAACAGGGCATAGGGAAGGTGTTCGTCCCAGTCCTGTTGATTCGCGGCCGCCATGCGTTTAAGCTTCCCGGCCAGAGTCTGGTTCATCCTCTCTACCATCCCGTTCGCCTGGGGGTGATACGCCGTGGTTCGGTCCTTCTGGATCCCGAACTCTCGGCACAGCGCCTGAAATAGTTCGGCCTCGAATTCACTACCCTGGTCGGTAATGACTCGTTCGGGGATCCCGCACTTAAGTACGTAGTTTTCCACGAAGGCCCGGGCCACTACAAGGGCTGTTTTATCCGGGATAGCCACCGCCACGGGGTAGCGGGTGAAGTATTCCACCGCTACGAGAATATATCGGTTGCCCCGGTGGGATCGTGGAAAGGGCCCCTGCAGGTCGATTCCGACCAACTGATTCGTCCGACTGACTCGGAACGGCCTCAGGGGTACCTGGTACCTCGCCGGCTTTTGCCCACACTGCTGACAGGCCCGGCAGCCCTGCACCCAGGCGGCCACATCTTGTGCCAATTTGGGCCAGAGATACTGGCGACGCAGGGTCTCTCGAGTGCGTCGTTCCCCATCGTGGCCCCCGAGTGGGTGGTCATGCACCAGCCGTAGCAGCTGGGGTCGCACCTGGGCAGGAACACAGATGCCCCCCGGCTGGCCGGCCTCGGTTAACTCCCGTACCACTCCGTTCCGCACACACAACCAGGCATACAAACCGCTCCAGGGTCCTGGTAGGGCGCTCTTTTCCTCCCGCAGTGCCGCCTCCACTGCCGCCAGATCCGGATCTCGCTGCTGGGTCTGTCTCAGCTGCTCGTCGTTTAGGCCCGGGAAGGCGCAGCCGACGTCCTCCTGGATCCGTCCGATCGGGTCCCGAGCCGCGGGTCCCGCGCTTGCCGGGCGGTCGACGGGATCCTCAGTGCCACCTGTGAGGGTTTCTGTGGCGCACACTGCACTCTCCCTAGCTGGGGGGGGGTCAGTGGCCGCGGCCTCTCGGGGGTCCGTTGCCTGCCGGCAGCGTCCCCCCGTGAAACACGGGCAGGCCTCCTCCGCCCTCGTCTCGGCGTACACCGTGGGTCGCCTCGATAAGGCGTCCGCGTTTGCATGCGTCCGGCCAGCCCGATACTCGATTTGCAGGTTGTACTCCTGCAACTGCGCCAACCACCGGGCCATCTGCCCCCGCGGCTCCTTGAATGTAAGAAGAAACTGCAGAGCATAATGGTCAGTGCGTACGCGACATCTCCTGCCGTACAAATACGGTCGGAACTGTTTGCATGCGAAAATCACGGCGTACAACTCTTGGCGGGTCACGCAATAGTTCAGCTCGGCCCCACTCAAGGTCCGGCTGGCGTACGCGATGACTCGTTCCGCCCCATCCTGTACCTGTGACAACACCGCGCCCAGCCCGCTGCTGCAGGCGTCGGTGTCCAAAATAAAATCGGTGGTAAAATCGGGGAAAGCGAGGGTGGGGGCGTGGGTGAGGTGGTCTTTGAGAGTGGTGAAGGCCGTCTGGCAGGCCCCCGTCCACTGATAGGGGTGCTTAGGGGAAGTGAGTTGGGTGAGGGGGCGTGCAATCTCGCTGAATCCCTTTACAAATCGACGATAATAGGTGGCAAGCCCCAAAAATGATCTGATCTCCGTCAGATTCCTTGGCCGTGGCCACTCCACTACGGCGCGTACCTTCTCCGGATCGGTGCGCACGCCTGCCTCACTGACGCGATGCCCGAGGTACCCCACCTCGCGTTGTGCGATGTAACACTTACGTGGCTTGAGCTTGAGATGAGCCGCTCGCAGTCGCTGGAACACCTCTCGAAGCCTGGACCAATGCTCAGACAAAGATCTACTGAACACTATCACATCGTCCAAGTAAATCAGGCACTGTTCCCATTGCAAGCCCCGCATCACCAACTCCATCAGCCGCTGGAACGTCGCGGGCGCATTGGTGAGTCCGAACGGCAACACTCGAAACTCAAACAGGCCCATCGGGGTGGTGAATGCTGTTTTTGGCCGATCCTCCTCCGTCATCTCCACCTGCCAGTAACCGGATGCCAGATCGAGGGTGGAAAAATACCGCGCTCCTGCGAGACTGTCGAAGGTGTCGTCGATGCGGGGTATGGGGAAGGCATCGCCGAGCGTGACTGCGTTTAGTTTACGGTAATCGACGCAGAACCGGGTTGACCCATCCTTTTTTGTTACTAGTACCACCGGGGCTGACCAGGGGCTCGCCGAGGGGTGAATTATGTTATCGCGAAGCATGTCCCCAACTGCCTCTTTGATTTGGGCGCGTTCGGGTGCGCCCACTCGGTACGCAGGGAGTTTGATGGGTCGGGCTGCACCGGTGTCAATTTGATGCTTAACAAGGTCGGTCCGACCCACGTCCGAGTCGTGTTCGCTGAACACGTCGGCATACTCCCGCAGTAACTCGCGCAGCCGATCGGCCTCTCCCTTAGGTAAGTCCGCCCATGGTACATGTAACGCGTCGAGCAGGGGAACGACCTCGGCTCGGGGAGTCGGGCCGACTCGCCAGGCCAGGTCCTGCTCACCCTCAGGACGACCGGGGTCCTCAGCCCAGAGTGCGAACACCGAGTCGTTAGAGTGGCGTGCGTGCAGGGGGTGTACTGTGGCTATCGGGGTGCGCCGTCGCAGTATCGCGGGGGTATTGTGGGGGTTAAACATCCGCATAAACAATCGGTCCCCATCTGCGTTTACCAACGTGGCGGATCCCACAACCCCATACCGTTTTGCCAACTCCGGGTGAGGAGTTAGCATTACCTCCCCTGATGGTCGGAGCGCGGGGTCGGTGGGGGATGTTGCCACCGGCACCAGCATCTCGGTGAGAGGTCCGATGGTGACGGCCGACACCAGCGTAGCGGCCACGGGTGTGAAGCGTGGGCGATTCGGCTCCCGTCCTAGGAACGGAATCCGCTCCCCGCTGCCCTCCACCGTAGCGCATCGTTGCCGGGGCTGTACGTTAAGTCCCAACTTTTCCAGGAGGTCCGTTCCTGCAATGCACTCGTGGCACAACACACTCGACACGTAGAATTCCTGTGTGCACACCTGGTTTCCTAGACGGACCTCGAGGGAGACCTTCCCCAGCAACCCCATCCCGGCTCCGCTTGCCGTGTGCAGCGCGCGGTCCGGGGCCTGCAGGTGGCGCACGTCGACCCCGATCGCGCTGCAGTGCGCTGCACTCACGAGCGAGGCCACCGCCCCCGTGTCCAGCAGAATTCGGGTACGCACTCTGTTTACCTCCCCTTCCACCAGCGACGTGGCCCCCGTGATCCCCGCCACCAGCTCCCGCAGCCAGTCGCCAGGAGTCACCGTTTCTGTGGGCGTTGTTGCTGGAACCTGTGTGGAGATCACTCGCTCGCCATTATTCTCACAGCTTGTTTGTGTCGGGGCTACGTGGATTTCACCCCCCGGTGGTCCCCTCTCTAGGGGGGCCTTAGTGTTTGACCTTAGCTCTTGTCTAGCTCGGGCGACCTGAGGACAGTCCCTCCTGAGATGCCCTCGCCGATCGCACACATAACACGCCCGGGGAGGGGTGGCGGCTCCGTAGTGGGCTCTCTGCCCACTCCCTCCTCCCCCAGTGCGCTGCTGCTCATACTCTGCTTCTAGTCGCGCTATCCTTCCAGTTAGCCCTCCTACCGTGGAGTCTAGTTCCCCCATCTCGGATCGGATGGTCTCAACGGAGGATTGCAGTTTGGTCATATTTTTATTTGTTTCCTCGCGTACCTGAGTTACCCTCTCACCTACTTGGGTTATCATATCTCCCATGCCGGCCTGTAACCCGGCTACCCACCCCGGGGTCGTCTCGCTGGGTCTCTGTGGCTCTCTTTCCCGGCCCCTTACCGTCCTCGCGAGCTCCTGTTCCTCCTCCTCGTCTTCCGAGAGCAGGCTCGCAATGGCGCGCTCTCGTCCCAGCCCCCGGAGCTGCGCGCGTTCGCTGTGAATTCTTTCACACTTACGTGCGCGCTCGACAAGGGTGTTAAAGGGAAGACGTGGGCAGCTCATGTCTGGCTGCCACCACGCCGTGCGAGACAGGTACCGCTGGATTTTCTCGGCGGCCAGTTCCTCAATAACATCAGTTGCGTACCCCGGGCGTGCGATCTTTGTTAACTCGCGCACATCCTCGGCGTAATCACGTAGATCTTCGCCAGGTTGGCGCCGGCGCGCCTCTAAGGCCGATTTTGCTTCCTCCTCGTCACGCGTGCCAAAACGCTGATCGAGTCGGCGCATCAGCTCCTCTAGCTGTGTCTGTGCGCTCGCGGGTAACGCTTCTACAAAATCGGCTGCCCGCCCATCAAGATTCATATTAAGTTGACGTACTGCCTGCGCGTCCGTCCATCCATTAATTTCCTTGGCCCCTAAGAGATTGCGGGCGAATGCCTTCCACGAAGGGGCCCCCCGGCCGGTAAATATTAGTCTTATTTTAGCGTGAGGTAACGCGGGGGTCCGTACCGCTTCTGACACCAATTTGTGGGGGTCGCTAGCCCCCGAAATCCCTCCCTCGATAATGCTAACGGCCGGGCTAGCATCATCAATCGCCCCCCCGCTGCTAAGCGAACCGCTGCTAAGTTCCTCACCCATGGTGTGGGAGCCGTCGCCCGAGGGTTCCACTCCACCGCGGGTCCGCGTAGCAGGCATGGTTAATTACGTACGCGCACACCCACACACACAGCTCTGTA
The DNA here is from genome assembly GCF_015708825.2 of Lethenteron reissneri. Taxonomy (NCBI): domain Eukaryota; kingdom Metazoa; phylum Chordata; class Hyperoartia; order Petromyzontiformes; family Petromyzontidae; genus Lethenteron; species Lethenteron reissneri. Next base: position 54,101 of record NW_026891512.1, read on the forward strand.
CGGCACTCACTCTTGCGCTTCTCTGCGCCGCGCTGGCCGCTCACGTTACAATCGCGCACCTGGGGTACGCCGATTACGCACGCCGCGAGCTTACGCACACACAGTACCACACGCGTTCCCACACGCAACCCGCGCGCTCAGCTCCGCGCAGCGCTCACTCACGTGGCGAACCACTGTGCACACAGCGCACCCACACGCTCACACTGCACGACAAGATCACGCGAGACCACGCTTCGCTATTAATGATTTATTATATGCCACCTGCGAATTGATGTTGAATCAGTGAGTCGACGAGGCTGGCCTATTCCACTAAACCTGTACCTATTCCCTATTTATCGGCTATGATTCTAATTCCCCTTCTTACTCACTGTTAAGTGTCCACGGCGGTCCGCTGATCCTTCTGTTAACCGCGTGCCTCGGTGCGTCGCACGGACGTCCGGGTCGCTGGCTCGAGCTGCGTCTGGTCGCCTGGCGCTGGAGTAAGAGAGCGATTTCCCCTCTGCGCTCCTCTATTTATCCTCCCTACCTCCCAAAGGGGATGCTGCGCTGAACAATGGGCTCGTGCACCCCAAGCCCGCGCACGGCAGTCCCCAGGCGCTGTTGATATGCTAATCAGTGTGCCGCGTGCAAGGCGTAAATCCTAATTACTCCCTTACCCTTCCTACCAATGGGGCTTGCGCGCTCAAGCGCAATTATCCCAACCCTCCATGACTATGCGCAACAGCCCCTGTGACCCCGCTATTCATGCTGTCCCGTGCCTCCCCTGCTTGCCCCGTCGACTCGTGGGGGTGTGTGTGGGGGGAAATGCGCCTCAACCGCGGTGGCCGAATGCCCCACGCCGCGACCACACCATATTAAGGCCGGCAGCAGCGCCGCGGTACCACGTAGCACGGGGGAGGTCATCCAATTCCCTGATCGCCGGAAACCGTGAGAATTAATCCCGATAAGGGTCTCTCGGATAAAAACCGGTCGATCAGGTAACCTTCCCTTCCAGCTCTATGGGGGGGGGGGGGGGGGATGCGTGCGGGTGTGTGCTTATGTGGGGCGGGTGATTGGGGGCAGTGCGGTGGGGGAAGCCGGGCGGCTCCCTGGCTCGGCAGAGCGGCCCCGTCGTTGTGGCACCACAGTAACATCACCTCAGGTAAATGTAACATTACTTGAGGTAATCCGAACGTATTCACATCACTTCAGCTAATGCTCATATTTTTACGCTAATATCGTAATATCGTCACGTGGTTAAATCGTTAAACACAACGCTCGCGTGACGTCACCACCTCAGTGTCGAGCCGTCGACACTTCACGCGGCAGCCTCGAAGTGCACCCAGCCTGGCACAGGCGCCGTGGTGACGTCACCGTCACTCAGTGGCCAATGGCGGCGGTTGGTGGTGGTGGGGAGTGGGGTGGGGGGGGGTGGGAGGTGGGGGGGAGGAGGGGAGTGGGGAGTGGGGGGGCGAGACGCGTGACGTCACCACGCAGTGACGTCATCAGTGTTAAGAGTTTAAATTTTTATTCTGGAAGAATCCGATGAGCTGTGAAGCTCTTTGTCCAGTAGGGGCACGTGGTCAGAACGCCACAACAACAAACACAACACAATAAACACCGTAGCAGTGCAGAGTATAGGAAAGGTAGGCACATGACCAAAACACATCTTTAGGGGCGTGTGAATTGAAGTCTGTAGGGGCGTGTGAATTGAAGTCTGTAGGGGCGTGTGAATTGAAGTCTGTAGGACAGTGTGATGTGTAATTTTGTTGGGTCATAGTTTTACCATCCTTGAGGTGCAGGGTTGACGACTGGGATTGGTGTTGTTAGGATTAGCAGCGAGCAGTTGTGACCAGGTGCTGCTGTGTGTAACGACTACAGATAACGCCAGGGGGGGGGGGGGGCAGTTTAAGAGCCGGGAGCCGACAGCTTGGGGCTCGCAGTGGCTACAGCGACTATTGGAACGGTCGATGCGGCCTCTGCGTTAAACAGCAGAAGACAACGGCACAGTCTGGTTCTCCTACAACGCCGCGTGTTAGTTTGAACAACGCCGATTGGATGATAAAACGCCATGAATGATGTGTAGGGGAACACGCTGTTTGTGACGCGGATGCGGATTGGATGCAACGCGAGCGAGCGAACGGAACGAGGTCGCAACGCGAGTAGGAACAAGCGGTTCTCCGTGCGGCTGCCTCGGCGTAGCGGCATCACGCGAGGAGGCATTGGGATGCTGCTGGATGCTGCTTCTAGACGCTACCCACGCGCCTCAGTCGTAGTCCGGCCTCTGTCTCACCCATCATCTTGCGTGTTGTCGCGGACCACGCTTCACCCCCTATAGTTTATATTATTTCTCCACAACGCGTGTTCTTCAGGAACGCAACAATGACCACCACATCTTCTTGGTTCTTTCTGTAAAGTCACGTAGAATGGAAATAATAAAATAAATAAAATAAAACATGATAAAGAAAATGTTTATTTTTATTATTTTATTATTAAATAAAAATAATAATTATAAAACAATTACTTTCTTGTTTAAATTTTATTATTTTATTATTTCCATAAAAATAAAAAATAATAAAGTAAATGTTTATTTTTATTATTCTATTATTAAATAATAAAATAATAAAAATAAAACAATTACTTTCTTGTTTTATTTTTATTATTTTTATTATTTCCATAAAAATATAACATAATAAAGTAAATGTTTATTTTTATAATTTTATTATTAAATAATAAAACAATACAAATAAAACAATTACTTTCTTGTTTTATTTTTATTATTATATTATTTCCATTCTACGTGACTTTACCGAAAGAACCAAGAAGATGAATCCCTGCAGTCACGAAAGAAGATTTAAATCGAAATGACCACCGCGTTACAGGAGAACAACAGATCGTGAACGCGCTTCGACGATTCGTGGCAACGGCAACACAAAGCGCCACGCGCAGTCTCTTGCGACCAGCGGTGTCTGTGATGAAGGTTTTTGTTGTCGTCGCTGCTGCTGCTCCTGGGTTAGATGGCGTTGGATCACAATCCTGGCACATCGCCCGATGAAACCGGTCGCCGTTGTTTGTAATCACCGGCGAAACGTCACCGGCACTCGAATTGTAAATGCTGTTGTGGGTTCACTCTCCCCGACACACAAGCGCTGTGTGTGCTGAAGTTGGTAACCAATTGGCACGTTTCGTTTACGTGACAAACCCTGACTGATTGGCCGTGTCAGGCGATGGTGGTGGGTGGTGGTGGGTTAACGACACAATGTTGATATTTACGAGATCTCTAACCCAACAACAACAACAACAAAAACCAAACCTCTGTCACGGAAAAGTGTTACCGCAGAGCAAGTCGCTCCGACCTCCTGGAGATACCGGTGAAACAGGCTAAAAATTAACCCGTAAAAACAAAGTTTTTCACTATAAATCCTTTATATGCGTGGCGGCTAGAGTCCTCTCGTCCTCTGGCTTGAGATGGCTGCCACCTATGGCTCAGATGGTTGCCTGCCACCATTAAGCAATTGGTAATTAAATACAATTTTTTTTTTCCTAAAAAGTGTAAAATTTTGGTAAAATTTTTTCACGAAAATAAATTGTCACGCACAACGAGTCTGTGTGCAAAATGTCAGCTCGATTGGATCACGGGAAGTCGGTTAAAAAACGACTGAAAGATTTGCACGGTCGTGAGCGCGCAAGCAAGCAAGCAAGTGAACTTAATATAAAGGATGTAAAAATAACCCCTGCCCCGATTAAACCCGGATATAGTTTGGCCCAGGCCAGAGTAGACCCGGGGGATAAAGTGTCCTAGGCTAAACTATACCCGGGGGTTTAAACTAGACTGGTCCAGACCATACCCCCCCTCCAGGGCAGAACATGCCCCATGTGAAAGTTCAAAGGCAATTATCCATACAGAGAACAGCCGACAACGGACTTCAATCGATATCTAAAAAGCGTATAAATGGAAGTAAGAATCTCAATTTGATCAATTGAAGCATTTTTAGGGTTATTATCAGTTTTTCTGGTTGAAGTAATCAAAGTCTATGTGTTTACAGTTTTAAATAAAATGTTGGAAAAATTTAGTAATTCATGTGTATATCACAAATACCAGCTATTAAAGCAAATCCTGGAAGGAAAAATCGAAGGGAAAAAACGACCAGGACGGCCAAAAACGACATGGCTCAGTAACATCAAAACATGGCTACAATTAACAACAGCACAAACTCTACACGCCGTGCTAGACCGGGACCAATATCATCGTGAAGTCGCACACGCCGTTAGGCAGCACTAAACAAGAAGATATCGCTCAACACTATTACTATCATGGGGGTATGATTTGGCCTAGAGGGGTATAATTTGGCCTCGGCCATGATACACCCGGGTACAATGTAGCCTAGGCCGCTTGAACCCCGGGTAGACTACGGCCTGTTGCACCGGCACGGGCTGTGTGAGCTGGGCCGCCTTCACAACCAACGAGACGCCGCCGCTGCCAATTGGGACCAAGACGGCAGCGCTGCCTCCACCGGTCCGGTGAGGTCATTCTCAACAGGAGATTTTTGTTTTTCGATTTGAAGCTTTCGTGACTGCAGGGATTCATATTGTTGGTTCTTTCGGTAGAGTCACGTAGAAGGGAAGTAATAAAATAATAAAAATAAAAGATAATGAAACAAAATATAATAAAATATTTTATTATATTAAATTATTGTTTTATTTTTATTATTTTATTACTTGCCTTATAAGTGACTTATATAATAATATGTTATATTATTATATTATTTTATCATATTATTTTATTATGTTTTATTCTTATTATTTTATTACTTCCCTTCTACGTGCCTTTACCGAAAGAACCAAGAAGAGATTTTTTTTTCGATTTGAAGATTTCGTGACTACAGGGATTCATATTCTTGGTTCTTTCGGTAAAGTCACGTAGAAGGAAAATAATAAAATGATAAAAATAAAACTATACAATTCTCACGACGTTTCGATTGCAACGCAAGCAATCATCATCAGGTGTGAAAACCACAGCAATATTGTTTTTGTTGTTGTGGGTTTTCATAAACTGATGATTGCTTGTGTTGCAATCGAAACGTCGTGTTAATTTGATTCTTACATTTTTATTATTTTATTATTTCCCTTCTACGTGACTTTACCAAAAGAACCAAGAATACAGTAGATTTTTATTAATCATTTTACTTTTCCAGGTAAGGCCCCCACTGAGCTGTGTAGTAGCGACCTGGCTATCACAAATGACAGCAGCGCACCGAAGTGGCTTATCACGTGACATTTACAGCAGCCAAATACTCTGAACACATGTGGAGATGTTAACTACCTCTCCTGGTATACAGGAGATCGTGTGTTTGATTCCGACCCTGACGCCTGCTGTATATTTTGAGTTTGCGCGTCTCTCTCTCTCTCTCCCCGTGGTCGTGTGGATTTTCTCCAGGTCCTCCGGTTTTCCCTCGACATTTAGAATCGAGATCACGCAATCAGAGTATTTGGCCGCTATAAATGTCCACACAATGATAAGCCACTTCGTTGAGCTTTCATTTGTGATGGCCAGGTGGTCGCGTCTGATAAAAGAGCTACTACGTATCCAGTTGGACCTTACTTGGTAGAATCCCAAGATAATGTTTGTTAGTTTAAGTATGTATATATATCATTTTAAACAGAATCACAAACTAACGCTCAACTTTCTTAAACGTGCAAGAGTCAACGCGCGCCACCACCGTGCGACATCACGCGAGCAACCGGGACGACGCAGAAAATCTCTCAACCCTTTCCCGCGTCCGAGACGTCTGCAGAGTTGCAGGGTCGGTGGGTGTCACCGTTCACGGGGTGGGTGTCACCGTTCACAGGGTGGGTGTCACAAGGGTGGCACAGTCGGGTTTTTTACAATCGGGTTTAATTGTCTTTTTATATTAAACCCGATCATCTAAGATTGAGAGAAATCCGGTTTCATTGGTTCTAATTGCAGAACCGCACTTCTCAACGATGGGCTTCATCCATTCCAAGCTAAGGAACTCACTGGCGCCCACGATTGTGGAGAAGCTCGTGTTCATTAAGACCAACCTGCCCGCCGCATTCTACGACTACCCCGTGCCCGACGGCCCCGAGTACCATAGCAGCACCGACGAGGAAGCAGCCTAAGCCTATCAGAGTTTCGTATTCATTAAACCAGGTTTTAATTCCCCGAAATCGGGTTTAATTGTGTTAAAGAAAAAACCCGATGCCTGCAGCTGGAAAAATCGGGTTTTTTCCACCCATGGGGTGTCACCGTTCACGGGGTGGGTGTCACCGTTCACGGGGTGGGTGTCACCGTTCACGGGGTGGGGGTCACAGGTCACGGGGTGGCTGTCACCGTTCACCGCAGCAGTGGCAGCAGCAGCAGCAGCAGCACTGCTGTTGTTGTTATAAAGGCGTCGTTGCTCACCGCAGAGAAGCGTAGCGACACGACCGCCGCCACTCTGCGCTAGCCGGCGCGAAAACTGTGCCACTCCCTGCCCCGCGTGGCCCTGTGGGAGCCTCGGTACCGATAATGTTGCTTTAGTTTTTACTGCGTTTTGTTATTCCGACGACGACGTTCACGCACGGCGCGCGGCGTCATCGCGACGGCAAAGGGTTAAGTTCACGCTGGGAACATTTTCAACGGGGGAGGCAGCAACAACACGCAGGGTGATCCAAGTGCAGATGCCCCAATCATACCTACACCCCCCTCCCCCAACGCCCTCTCGGAATATTTTTTCAGACCGCAGGAATCCGATGAGCTATGAAGCTCTTCTTCGCAGATCTCCAGCCGTTCCACAGATGTCCTCTCCTAACACCCCCCCCCACCTCCTCCCCGTAGCTTTCCTCTCAGCGGCAAAGTGAATATCGCGCAAGCGATGGCTCAGGGCTACGGGACTGAGTGCACGGAGATTTGTGAGCGGATGCCACCTTCGTCATCGGCCGCGGTTCAGTCTACCGCTGGATGGGTACGTACTGTACGTACTGTACGTACGTCGCACGGGGCAGGGCTACGAGACGGCACGCGGTGCGCATGGAGACCGGCGGGAGACGTGCAGACTGGGGTATCTGTAGGTGGATCGCCCTGCGGTGTCCCCCTCTAGGGTAACAACAGTGCAGCTCTGCACGGGGGACTCTGCACACTCACACACACAGGGACCCCCAGGTGATGGGGGTGGGGGGGGACACGTGCAGTGGTTGGGACCTAGAACTCCGCACTTGCAATCGAGGGGTGGCCAGGTCGGTTTAATCTCCCACCCCCCACAGAGTGTGAGGCAGGTGTAGGAGGGTCCGTAGGTTTCCGTGTTCACATTCAAAATCAGTTTCAAGAGTGGCACAGCCTCGGCTAGTCACGTGGCCTGTTGTTTAAAACTAATTCACAGCTCGGCGCTGTGCGCGTTTTGCTCAGGATGGCTGACTTTTCTGTTTCCACGGGAATGAGAAAATGCATTCTGGCCGGTGTGTGTTCTCTGGTGCCGGCAAAGACTGGATGGGTCTGCAAACACCTTCTCACACACGGTGCACTTGAACGGCTTTTCTCCCGTGTGTGTTCTCTGGTGCCTGTGAAGATCTGATAGCTGTGCAAACGCCTTCTCACACACAGTGCACTTGAACGGCTTCTCTCCCGTGTGTGTTCTCTGGTGGCTGTGAAGATGTTGTAAATGTGCAAATGCCTTCTCACACACGGTGCACTTGAACGGCTTCTCTCCCGTGTGTGTTCTCTGGTGGCTGTGAAGATGTTGTAAATGTGCAAATGCCTTCTCACACACGGTGCACTTGAACGGCTTCTCTCCCGTGTGTGTTCTCTGGTGGCTGTGAAGATGTGATAGCCGTGCAAACGCCTTCTCACACACGGTGCACTTGAACGGCTTCTCTCCCGTGTGTGTTCTCTGGTGCTTCTTCAAGGTACTCTTGTAGTCTGTGCTGTATGGACATTGGTCACACTGATGACTTTTGTTACTGGGCTTAGTGGGGTGTCTGCTCTGCACGTGATACTGTAGACTCGAGCGGCAGATGAACTGACGGTTGCAGGCAGGACACGGCAGCCTTGTGACCTCCACACCCACTCCACCTGCGTCATCCCAGAGGAACAAGACACACGCGCACACACCAACATCTAGACATGAACACTCTTGCACACGTGTGTGTATACACAAAGGTAAAGGTTTCCCACAGCCATATCAGACTGTTGGGCAAGTGCTGTTTGCGAGTACCTATGAAGGCCGGCATGGCACACGAGGGAGTAGGTGGCCAACACCAGGCCCGGCCGCCTTTGTCTCTCCAGTGGCGATGTTTCCACGTTTAAGCTAGGTACTCATTTGAGGCTGAGTCAGCCTAGGGGAGGCCTAAATATTCACCACTGACGTTGGCCGTGAGTGGGAATCGAACTCAGGTGGCCGGGTTCGTAGTGCAGTGGGCTCCATTATATATACACACAAAGACAAAGAACCCCCATATAGCCTGTATATACTTTTGGGACAAGTGCTGTTATGGGCACCAATGAAAGCCAACACGGCACACGAGTGGGAGGGTGGCCAGCACCACACATAGCCGCCTTTGTCTCCCCAGTGGCGATGTTTACTACTACACACCACACCAGTTACTCACTTCCACCTTATCAGTGTGGCTGGTGCCTATCATCTCTGGTGAGTGGTGGCTGTCATCTCTGGTGAGTGGTGGCTACCAACTCTGGTGAGATGTGGCTATCATCTCTGGTGAGTGGTGGCTATCATCTCTAGTGAGTGGTGGCTATCATCTCTGGTGAGTGGTAGCTACATCCACATCTCTGGTGAGATGTCGCTATCATCTCTGGTGAATGGTAGCTATCATCTCTACTGAGTGGTGGCTATCGTCTCTGGTGAGTAGTGGCTATCGTCTCTCGTAAGTGGTGGCTGCCATCTCTGGTGAGTGGTGGCTATCATTTCTGGTGCGTGGTGGCTATCATCTCTGGTGAGTGGTGGCTATCATCTCTGGTGAGTGGTGGCTATCGTCTCTCGTGAGTGGTGGCTATCATCTCTGGTGAGTGGTGGCTATAGTCTGGTGAGCAGTGGTGAGTCTCTGGTGAGCAGTGCTCACGGTGTTCCTCGCTTGGTGGAGGCTGCACGGGCTGCAGGTCTCTGGCGGTGGCCCTAGGAGCCATCTCGCTGCTGCTGCTGCTGCGGCGTCGCGAGGGCCCGGCCTCGCAGGCGATGCCCAGCTCCTGGGCGAACTCCTCGCCGTACCAGACCAGCAGCTCAGAGCCGGGCCCCACGGCACGGAATGTGCGGTAGTAAATCTGCCCCCGGTGCTGGAAGGCCACCAGGTTCTGCTCCTGCTCATTCCTCGCGCAGTTGACGAACCTGCGCGGGCAGACGCGGGGGCGGGGTGGGCGCCGTTAGCGAGCGCCTATTAAGGGCCGGCACTGGGCGCTACGTGAGGGTGGTGTGGCTGGAACCACGCTCCGTACCGGGTGCTCATTTGATGCCGAGTCGACCAAGGGGAGGCCCAGGGTTGGTCTCTGTGTGTAGTGGGTCTGGTCTCTGTGTGTAGTGGTTCTTGTCTCTGTGTGTGGTGGTTCTGGTCTCTATGTGTAGTGGTTCTGGTCTCTGTGTGTGGTGGTTCTTGTCTCTGTGTGTGGTGGTTCTGGTTTCTGTGTGTGGTGGTTCTGGTCTCTGTGTGTGGTGGTTCTGGTCTCTGTGTGTAGTGGTTCTGGTCTCTGTGTGTGCTGGTTCTTGTCTCTGTGTGTAGTGGTTCTGGTCTCTGTGTGTGCTGGTTCTGGTCTCTGTGTGTAGTGGTTCTGGTCTCTGTGTGTGGTGTTTCTGGTCTCTGTGTGTAGTGGTTCTGGTCTGTGTGTGCTGGTTCTTGTCTCTGTGTGTAGTGGTTCTGGTTTCTGTGTGTAGTGGTTCTGGTCTCTGTGTGTAGTGGTTCTGGTCTCTGTGTGAAGTGGTTCTTGTCTCTGTGTGTAGTGGTTCTGGTCTCTGTGTGTAGTGGTTCTGGTCTCTGTGTGTAGTGGTTCTGGTCTCTGTGTGTAGTGGTTCTGGTCTCTGTGTGTGGTGGTTCTGGTCTCTGTGTGTGGTGGTTCTGGTCTCTGTGTGTAGTGGTTCTGGTCTCTGTGTAGTGGTCCTTCAGACAATAATCACCTCATCCAGTTTGATTTAGATTCATCCTGAGCATCAACATATTCACGATCCTTTTTGTTTTTGTAAATCTGAAACACACACGCACACGAGCGGATCCACGGATAATTAATGTCAGTTGGACTGTAAGTTGAACTTCTTTCGTACCGCACGTAGCCAACCATGCTGATCGGAGGTGCGGGGGAAGGACAACAAACTAAACACTAAAAGCAGTTCTAAAGAAATGCATTTTCAATCTACAAGATTTTAAAGTGCATAGCTCCCAGTGGCTTCCTAACATTGGAAGGAAGAACCTTCCAGACGGCCGCAGAAGTGCATCTGTAAGCGCCGCGCCATGCGGTGACCACCGTCTTTGCTGTGTGTTACAAGTTCAAATAATTACGTTAATTTTTGGGTCTCTCTGTGATTCTGGGGGTCTTTGGGTGAGTCTCTAGGTCTCTGTACGAGTCTCTGGGTCTCTGTGCGAGTCTCTAGGGTATCTGTGCGACTCTGGGTCTCTGTGTGAGACTGTGGGTCTCTGTGCGATTCTCTTGGTCTCTGTGCGAGTCTCTGGGTCTCTGTGTGAGACTGTGGATCTCTCTGTGCGATTCTCTGAGCATCTGTGTGAGTATCTGGGTCTCTCTGTGTGAGTCTCTGGGTCTCTGTGTGAGTCTGTGTGTCCCACTGTGAGTCTCTGGGTCTCTGTTCAAGTCTCTAGGTCTCTGTGCAAGTCTGTGGGTCTCTCTATGCGAGTCTCTGGGTCTCTGTGCAAAGTCTCTGGGTCTCTCTGTGCCAGTCTCTGGGTCTCTGTGTGAGTCTGTGGGTGACTGTGTGAGGCTATGGGTCTCTGTGCGAGTCTATGGGTCTCTGTGTGAATCTATGGGTCTCTGTGCGAGTCTATAGGTCTCTGTGCGAGTCTATGGGTCTCTGTGCGAGTCTATGGGTCTCTGTGTGAGTCTATGGGTTTCTGTGCGAGTCTATGGGTCTCTGTGTGAGTCTATGGGTCTCTGTGAGTCTCTGGGTCTCTCTGTGCCAGTCTCTAGATCTCTGTGTAAGTCTGTGGGTGACTGTGTGAGGCTATGGGTTTCTCTGCATCTCCTTCACGAGCCTCCTCTCCACACACACGATGATGATGTAGGAATAGGAGGAGGCTGCAGCAGTAGCAGCAGCAGCTCACCAGCCAGCAGTACTCGCTCACGGGGTTCTCCTCAGACACCTCTCCCTGGTAGGGCCCAAAAATCACCCCCTTGGGCAGCTTCTTCCTGTTGCTCCACACCCCGAGGCCGGCGCCGGCGATGGAGGAGGCGCCGACGGTGAGGCCCTGGGGCAGGCTGAGCCGGGCCCTGTTGGCCACTCCCGGGGCCACGGCCGCGTCTGCAATGAACTCTGGCGGGCCGTGCACGGAGCACTCCCCCAGGTAGAAATCCCTGCACAGCTCGCAGACTGAGAGCCACAGCAGCAGCAGCAGGAGGAGGGCGAACCGCAGTAGCAACAGCAGCAGCAGCAGTGGCACTGTGAGAGAGTGAGAGGGTGAGGAGCGCTCCAGACAGATGCCTCCTTTCCTCCCTCTCTGCATTGTGAACTTCTTTAGCTCGCTCATCGGAGATGTAAACCCTGTCACCCTCCCTGCTCCCTCCCTGCATCCCTGAGTGAGGGAGCAAAAGACAGGGAGGTAAGTGAGAGTGCGAGAAAGGGAGCGTGTGAGAGGGAGGGAAAGGGAGAGAGAGTGAGAGGGAGCAGGTGGAATATATCGAGTGAGAGCGCGGGAGCAATAGAGAGAGATAGGAGAGAGTGTGAGAAAGTTAGAGTAAGGGGCCGTCCATAAATGACTTCATGCACCTAGGGGGGTGGGGGGGTCAGACATTTGTGACGATGTGTGAGGAACCACAGACAACACGTTCTACTTAATTAAATACTTTTTAATAAATGTTTTCTCCTACAACATCAGACTGCAGTGCCACATTAAATATGCACTACAATGACAATAGTTTGAAGCGATTTTAAGCATATTAAATGAGCTTTGTGACGTCACATTTGAGGGGGGGGTCTGACTTTTTGTGATGTCGTGTGATGGGGGGGAGGGGGGTCCAAAATCGCGTGACGCCATTAATGGACGGCCCTAAGAGAGTGTGAGAAAGTGACAGTGTGAGAGAGAGTGTGAGAAAGTGACAGTGTGAGAGAGAGTGTGAGAAAGTGACAGTGTGAGAGAGAGTGTGAGAAAGTGACAGTGTGAGAGAGAGTGTGAGAAAGTGACAGTGTGAGAGAGAGTGTGAGAAAGTGACAGTGTGAGAGAGAGTGTGAGAAAGTGACAGTGTGAGAGAGAGTGTGAGAAAGTGACAGTGTGAGAGAGAGTGTGAGAAAGTGACAGTGTGAGAGAGAGTGTGAGAAAGTGACAGTGTGAGAGAGTGAGAAGTGACAGTGAGAGAGAGAGTGAGAAGTGACGGTGTGAGAGAGAGTGTGAGAAAGTGACAGTGAGAGAGAGAGTGTGAGAAAGTGACAGTGAGAGAGAGAGTGTGAGAAAGTGACAGTGTGAGAGAGAGAGTGAGAAAGTGAGAGAGAGAGTGAGAGGGAGCAGGGGGTCTCACAGAAGAAGTCGTCGTCCTGGGGCTCCTCCACCTCTGTGTAGACTTTCCTCTCGCGCGGGCGCAGGCCGTAGCGAGAGCGAGCGCTGCGCGACACCGCCACAGCCTGGGCGGAGGCCGGCGGCACGGAGGAGCCTGCAGGCAAACACGGCGAGATGTTGACTACCTCTCGTGGTATACGGGAGGTCGTGGGTTCCATCCCGACCCTGACGAAGCCTGCTGTATATTTGGAGTCTGCGTGTCTCTCTCTCCTCCGTGGCGAGATGTTAACTCCCTCGCATGGTCTACAGGAGGTCGTGGGTTCCATCCCGACTGTATAGTTTACAACATGTTACCCTATTTGTATTTTTGTATTTTTAGATTGTATATTATGGCTAGTTTACATTTTATATTGTACACTTATTCACAATTTTACATACTTTAGCCCCTTAGTATTAGTTAGACTTTGTAATTTTAGTATAGTTTGACTGTATACCACTCATTTCAGTTTTAAGATTCCTACATGTTGAATGTATGCACCTTCCGGCCATAGTAAATTCCTTGTCTGTGCAAACTTTCATGGCGAATACCTCCCCGTGGTTGCGTGGATTTTTCTCCGGGTCCTTCGTTTTTTTCCCTCGACATATAGAACCAACGTCATGCGTTGAGAATATTTGGCTGCTATAAATGTCCACGTAATGACGATGATGACAAGTCACTTCGTTGAGCTCTTATTTGTGATAGCCAGTCGCTTCTGAAAAACAGCTACACAGCTCAGTGGGGCACACCCTGGTTGCTAATCCTGCATAATGCACGGGCATAAGTAGTATTAATCACATACCTGCATTTCCCATATCCCCTCCCTTTGATGCTGCTAGTCCTGCATAATGCACGGGCATAAGTAGTACTAATCACATACCTGCATTTCCCATATCCCCTCCCTTTGATGCTGCTAATCCTGCATAATGCACGGGCATGAGTAGTACTAATCACATACCTGCATTTCCCATAAATATGCTAAATGCCTCTTGATATGCATATTCTTTTGTCAAGGCGCTCTTTTCCCCCCTTCCAACCCAGCTTATATATATGCTCCAAGCACGTGTGCTGTATCATTCAGACGCTGTCGCCTCGACAGACCTGGTTTTCACCTGAGGACGGCTGCTTGCGTTGTGGCCGAAACGTCGTGAGAATTGTTTTGTTATGTTTTATTTTTATTATTTTATTACTTCCCTTCTACGTGACTTTACCGAAAGAACCAATAAGAAAAATAAACATCGTTTAGTTCATAGGCTGCATCAGTACCAGCAGCAGCCCTGACAGGAGCACATGTAGCAGTAGCATCAACAGCAGTGGCGACTTCCATCAGCACTAACAGAAGATTGCGGAGTTCCGGTGAGAATAGAGGGGAGCGTGGAGTTCCGGTGAGAATAGAGGGGAGTGTGGAGTTCCGGTGGGAATAGAGGGGAGTGTGGAGTTCCGGTGGGAATAGAGGGGAGTGTGGAGTTCTGGTGAGAATAGAGGGGAGTGTGGAGTTCTGGTGGGTATAGAGGGGAGTGTAGAATTCCGGTGAGAATAGAGGGGAGTGTGGGGTTCCGGTGAGAATAGAGGGGAGCGTGGAGTTCTGGTGAGAATAGAGGGGAGTGTGGAGTTCCGGTGAGAATAGAGGGGAGTGTGGAGTTGCGGTGGGAATAGAAATCACCGCTGCAGGCTACGCACCTCCACGTATCCTCTGGAGCGCCACCCTCAGGGCCTCCTTGCAGGCGGTGGCTCTGCGCTCCAGCCTGAACATCGCCATCCTGGCCTTGTGCACCTCCCTCAGCTCAAATCCCCTGAACTCCTCCTCCTGCTGCTCCTCCTCCTCCACGCCCTGCAAGATGCTCCACACGTACTCCAGGGCTTCCGCTTTAGTCTGAGCGGAGGGGGCGGTGGGGTGAGGGGGCGGAGGGGGTGTGGGGGCGGAGTTGGTGCGGTGACCAGCGGTGGCTAGGAGATGTTAACTCCCTCGCCTGGTACGCAGGAGGTCGCGGGTTCCATCTCGACCCTGACACCTCATCGGATTCCTCCAGTACAATACATATTTTAATTCTGATATTCTGAATCTGTAAATCTGATTCCATACATCAAGCAGAACCATGCCGTCATGCTGAACCTCGGTGGGTATGGCAGGCCATGCCTCTTCACAACTCAACTAATTAATAAACTAATTATAATAATGTAGTGGACACCGTGACGACAGAGACAGTTGAAGTAGAGGCAACCCATATTTATTAACTCTGAGCCCGTTACAGCTTCACACTTGAAGAGGTAACGGCCTCTTCACCCGTTCTCTCAAGGGAGCTAACTCCCCAAGCTAACTCACCGACTCCCCACCAATACTACGACCCTCCTCTCAAGGAGACTACCTGACCTGGCCCAGCCAAGGCACAGGTCCCGACCACCAGCCACACGAATCCGGCCCTTACAAGGACATCAGCCTTCGCGGCTCTGGGGTCGCACCACTGGCTTGCTCTGCCCGGCCTTTAGAAGGACAGCGGGTCAGAGGAGTCCCAGGGTCTAGCTAGCTGGACTTCAGCTGGTTCTTCGTCCTTGGCTTGTTCGAACTAACTCTCTCCTCTCAGAGTCTCGCCTTTTATACGATTCCCCACTGAGGGGCGGGGTTCTGTGGGATCACACACACCCCACAGCCCCCTCCCCTCGGGAGGGGCCCCGGCTAGGGATATCACAACCGCCCCGCACAGGTAAGTAATGGGAGTTAACCGGAGCTGGTGTGCGCGCGTTCCAATACCACCACCACCACAATAATGACGCACGTCTCTGGTATAATTATATAGAAATTACTTTTATAACACAGACCAGTGGAACATTTTTTTGTACTTTTCGTAACAGCTATTTTCATTGGAGTATATGACAGGTGAGGCTCTGCCTCGCCCGTCTCCCCTGACCGCACGTCCCTGGTATAGCAGTGTCTAGTAGTATGTATGTACGTTGAATGTCTTTGTCACCGTACGTAGCCAACCTCGCTAATGGGAGGTGCGGGGGAAGGACAACAAACTAAAGACAACAGCAGCAGCAGCTGTAACGAGAGGAGTGCCGTGCGCTGTGCACAGAGACCTTGCGCTTGCTGGAAGCTGCCCTCGCGTGAGACTCTCCCACGGTGGCCCAGCGTGAAGCAGCCCCCTTGCCTCCTCCTGCGTGAACACACGCACACACGTGAACACACGCACACACGTGAACACACGCACACACGTGAACACACGCACACACGTGAACACACGTGTGAACACACGGACACGCATGAACATATGCAAGGACAAAGCTCCCCCGTATAGCCTTAACAGACTGTAGGGGCAAGTGCTGTTAGTGAGCACCTATGAAGGCCAGAACGGTACACGAGGGGGTGGGTGGCCAGCACCACGCCCGACCGTCTTTGTCTCCCCAGTGGTGATGTTTACACACCGCACCAGGTACTCAGTTGAGGCTGAGCCGACATAGGGGAGGCACAGGACCGGTTCAAATAATCGTCACTGGTGTTGACCGTGAGCGGGAATCGAACCCGGGTCGCCGGGTTCATAGCGCAGCGCGCTAACCGCTACACTACCGCTCCCCATATGCACACGCGTTAACACACGCACACACGTGTGAACACACGGAAATGCATTAACACACACACACACGTGTGAACACACCCACACGCGTATTTACGCATGCAAACATTTACTCACTCACATATTTACCAAAAAGTCAATGATCTCCCCTGTGCCGCCTTAACAGACTGTTGTCACAGGACAGAACCAGGTGCCATGCCATGGGTTGACTGTTGTGCCAGGCTAGGTGCAGGTCACGAGACGGACCCTGCAGGTGCCATAGGTTTACTGAGATGACTGCCAGATGCACCACCTGTGCCCGCGACTGTGCCAACTCGGTCCACAATTAAAAAGATGCCCCGTGTAGCCTTCACAGACTGTTGCGGTCAAGTGCTGTCAGCAAGCAGCATCTACGAAGGCCAGCACGGCACACGGGGGGATGGGCAGCTAGCAACACGCCCGACCGTCTTTGTCTCCCCAGTTGTGATGTTTACTACACACCACTGCACCGGGTACTCATTTTGACGCTGAGTCAACCTAGGGGAGGCTCAGGACCAGTTCGGATCGTCGTCACTGGTGTTGGCCGTGAGCGGGCATTTAACTTGGTTCCGCTGGTGATTACAACCAGCTTCATCAAGCGAGTCTACAGGGGTCTCTGCGTGAGTCTACAGGGGGTCTCTGTGTGAGTCTACAGGGGTCTCTGCGTGAGTCTACAGGGGGTCTCTGTGAGTCTACAGGGGTCTCTGTGTGAGTCTACAGGGGTCTTTGTGTGAGTCTTCAGGGGGTCTCTGTGTGAGTCTACAGGGGGTTTCTGTGTGAGTCTACAGGGGTCTCTGCGTGAGTCTACAGGGGGTCTCTGTGTGAGTCTACAGGGGGTTTCTGTGTGAGTCTACAGGGGGTCTCTGTGTGAGTCTACAGGGGGTCTCTGTGTGAGTCTACAGGGGTCTATGTGAGTCTACAGGGGGTCTCTGTGTGAGTCTACAGGGGTCTCTGCGTGAGTCTACAGGGGGTCTCTGTGTGAGTCTACAGGGGGTCTCTGTGTGAGTCTACAGGGGGTCTCTGCGTGAGTCTACAGGGGATCTCTGCATGAGTCTACAGGGGGTCTCTGCGTAAGTCTACAGGGGTCTCTGTGTGAGTCTACAGGGGTCTCTGCGTGAGTCTACAGGGGTCTCTGTGTGAGTCTACAGGGGGTCTCTGCGTGAGTCTACAGGGGGTTTCTGTGTGAGTCTACAGGGGTCTCTGCGTGAGTCTACAGGGGGTCTCTGTGTGAGTCTACAGGGGGTTTCTGTGTGAGTCTACAGGGGGCTGTGTGAGTCTACAGGGGGTCTCTGTGTGAGTCTACAGGGGGTCTCTGCGTGAGTCTACAGGGGGTCTCTGTGGGAGTCTACAGGGGGTCTCTGTGTGAGTCTACAGGGGGTCTCTGCGTGAGTCTACAGGGGGTCTCTGCGTGAGTCTACAGAGGGTCTCTGTGTGAGTCTACAGGGGGTCTCTGTGTTAGTCTACAGGGGGTATCTGTGTGAGTCTATAGGGGTCTCTGCGTGAGTCTACAGGGGGTCTCTGCGTGAGTCTACAGGGGGTCTCTGCGTGAGTCTACAGGGGGTCTCTGTGTGAGTCTACAGGGGGTCTCTGCGTGAGTCGAGAGGGGGTCTCTGTGTGAGTCTACAGGGGTCTCTGTGTGAGTCTACAGGGGTCTCTGTGTGATTCTACACAGGGTCTCTTTGTGAGTCTTCAGGGGGTTTCTGCGTGAGTATACAGGGGGCCTCTGTGTGAGTCTACAGGGGTCTCTGTGTGAGTCTACAGGGGGTCTCTGTGTGAGTCTACAGGGGGTCTCTGCACGGTCTGCAAGCGCCCTTTTACGTTTGCCTCTTCGTCCTCCGTGCATCGCCACCTCCTTCCTCTTCCTCCTCCCCGTCCACTCCTCGTCGGAGTCGCTCGACCGCCCGCACTCCGCTCTATTCCCCCTCGCCCTGCGCTTGCCGCGTGCGCGCATGAACTCGGGCTGGGCCGGGTTCATCCCTGCGCAAGGAGGCAGTCGGTCATTGTTATTTGTACGTATTGGCAGTACACCCGTGCAGCATAGCAACACACCGGGTCCTCGTAACACAGTCCTGACGATGTGATTACTATCAGAGCGTGTTTGTTTGCGTGTTCAACACAAGTACGCGTGGTTAATGCAGTAACTTGATTCCTTGCAAAAAGGAATCATCTATTTGGTGTGTGAACATCTTAACAGCTCCTGTTTTATTGCCAGAAAGGGTAAAACCGATTCCTATTTTTTATACTTTGATTCTGGCAAAAAGGTCCAATGATATAGCTACTCACCCCGAGCTATAAATGCTCTTGACACTGCATTGTCTTTGTACTGGTCGCCTTTTGGTGTTGTTCTCTGGTCTGACACTGGTGAGACTAGGCCATGAAGAAGGCTGTCTCTGGGGTAGACCAATCAGTATCAAAGACAATGATTAAATGTTATCAGAGAGTGTTTGTTTGCGTGTTCAGTACGCGTGGTTAATGCAGTAACCTGATTCCTTGCAAAAGCTATAATCTATCTGGTGTTTGAACATCTTAACACCTCCTGTTTCATTCCCATAAAGAGTAAAACCGATTCTTATTTTTCATAGTCCCGACGATGTCGCCGTTGCCCCTTGAGTGAGCTGCAGGACTCTCCATCAGAAGTTGCACTCAGATTCAGCAGCCGCGTCCCCCATTCCGAACGTGCGGTGGCGACACCACGAGTCGTATCGAGGCACCGTCCGACCGAGTCTCTAGGGGCACGAGGAGTCCAATCTTGCCACTGGAGCACGGAGCAGCCGATCGTCATCAGACTGGGCGCCGCTGTACGGCAACAGACTGCGAAGCTTCGTGTTCAGTGCTGCTCATGTCACGTTCCGTCTTCCCACCGCTTTGGCATCACGACAACTGATTTTGACGCACCACCACCACCCCAAAATATCCTTCTGTCTGGGGTCTCGAATCGCGAGGAAATAAATAACTTTTGCCAAAAATGTGATGATTATTTCATACAGCGCAACGGTGTACCGCTACTACGTTCATTTATATTATTTGGCTGCTACAATAACTCCAAGCAATACAGTAAACACGATAGGAGTGCAAAGTATAGAAAAGGTAAACAAATTACACACACACAAAATACATTTTTTTGTAAATATTCTTTGGTTCTTTCGGCAAAGTCACGTAGATAGAAAAATAAAGTGAATAAAAATAATCAAAAACCACAAAAACGTTCATCCTCACTGATGTTGCTGACTGGTATCTTAGCGCTTTTGAGGGTTGCAGCAATTTCAGATCTTGTAACGTCTGCAGCGATGCGCCCCAAACCCTTAAGAGCGACATCGACCTGGGCAATAACGTCATCCACTGGAATGTGTTTGGGGGTGACTGAGAAGTTCAACCCTTTAGCCAAAACCGACTTTAGACCATCGCACATTGGGCTATTACTCAGATTAATAACAACCTTGTCAACGTCTAACCTTTTAACGTGTGGATCTGGTTTCTTGTTAGAAAGGAGGTTGAACTCGAAAATCAGATCTTTACATTTCGCTGACATTGTAGTGGCTGATTAAGCGGTCATGTTATCTACATGTTCCCAATCAGATGTCGACATTTTTCCCGTCAATGTTAAGTGTGATTTCAAGAGTGTCTTGTCTACATGATCTAGTTCAGTATGGAGCAGTCTAATTCTCTCTGAGATCAGGGCCAAGCTCGCCCTGAACAAAATTCGTCTGGCATTGGAAGATGTGACTGCAGCAGAAATCAGTGTCAATGAGATCGGTATTACGTTAGAGTCACGGCATCTCTTCAGAAATGTGAGTGACTCGATCAGATGAACTTTCTTGTCACGGAGATTGTTAAAAGATCTCATGGTTATGTGGAAACCCTCCCAATAGAGGCAGTTCAAATGATACAAATTAAGTGAATAAAAAATTATAAAAATAAGACACTAATTAGACTGCTCCATAAAAAAAACACTAATGTATACATTTCAATTTAAAGCTTTCGTGACTGCAGGGATTCATCTTCTTGGTTCTTTCGGTAAAGTCACGTAGAAGGGAAATAATAAAATATTAAAAAGAAAACATTAAAATTGTATTTTAATAATTGTATTTTATGTTTTTTTCCCTTCTATGTGACTTTACCGAAAGAACCAAGAAGACTAATTTATAACTCAAAAGTTTTGATTATACATGAGTGCTTTATCATTTTTATTATTCACTTTATTTTTATTTTAGTTTTTCTATCTACGTCACTTTATCGAAAGAACCAAAGAATATGAATTCCTGCAGTCACGAAAGTTTTAAGTCAAAATAAACTATTTTTGTAAATGTTGTGGGTTTACTCTCCAACATTATGAATCCGTAGGTAAAAAATAAAATTTAAATTAATAAAAGTACTTTTATAAATTTTAATTTTACTTTGATTAATTTTAATTTTATTTTTTACCTACGTGACTAGAATTATGAATCCGATGAGCTATGAAGCTCTTTTTCATAGATGTCCCATAGGGGGCACGGGGTCAGAAAGTTACAACACAAAACACAAACACGATAGGCGTGCAAAGTAGAGTAAAGGTAAACAAATCATTAAACTAAAACTAAATCTATTTTTACTTCACCAGGTGAAGTCCACTGAGCTATTGGCTCCTTCTTCAGAAGCGACCTGGCTGCCACAAATGACAGCTCAACCAAGTGGCTTACCACGTGGACATTTATAGCAGCAGACAAATACTCTAAACGCGTGATGTTGATTCTACAAGTGGAGCAAAAACCCGGAGGACCGGGATCTAACCCACGACCTCCTGTAGACCATGAGAGGTAGTTAACATCTCACCGGGGAGAGACACACGCAGACTCCAGATATATGACAGGCATCGTCAGGGTCGCCATCGAACCCACGACCTCCTGTAGACCAGGCGAGGTAGTTAACATCTCGCCACCATGGCGCCCCATGCATGCCACTCTGCTACGACGTCTTGGTCTCATCATTATAATCACTGCGACAATTAGTTGAGTTGCGAAGAGGCTCGGCCTGCCGTACCCACCGAGGTTCAGCAGGACGGCGTGGTTCTGCTTGATGTTCCTGTAGCGCCGCTTCTCGCACTCGGCCAGATCGCTCCACTCGGCCTTGGTGAAGAAGCCTCTGATGTCTCGGAAGTCGCCCATCTCCTGCTGCTGCTGCTGCTGAGGCGCAGAGACACGGAGGGACGAGACGCGGACGACGGTCAGATGCAGTCACGGAGATGGAGTCACATGGAGACAGAGTCACAGGGAGACAGAGTCACAGGGATACGAGACTAAGATCCCCCGTGTGGCCTTAACAGACTGTCGGAAGGCGAGGTAACTCTACCTCAAGCGATGTAATATAACGTTAGGTCGAGGTAACATTACCTCAGGCAGAGGTAAAATTACGTCAGCTAAGGTAACATTACCTCACCTGAGGTAACATCACCTCAGATGAGGTAACATCACCTCAGGTAAATGTAACATTACTTGAGGTAATCCGAACGTGTTCACATCACTTCAGCTAATGTTCATATTTTTACGCTAATATCGTAAATCGTCACG
Organism: Lethenteron reissneri; assembly: GCF_015708825.2. Lineage (NCBI taxonomy): Eukaryota > Metazoa > Chordata > Hyperoartia > Petromyzontiformes > Petromyzontidae > Lethenteron > Lethenteron reissneri. The sequence continues at coordinate 75,901 of NW_026891512.1, forward strand.
TGGTTAAATCGTTAAACACAACGCTCGCGTGACGTCACCACCTCAGTGTCGAGCCGTCGACACTTCACGCGGCAGCCTCGAAGTGCACCCAGCCTGGCACAGGCGCCGTGGTGACGTCACCGTCACTGAGTGGCCAATGGCGGCGATTGGCGGTGGTGGGAGGGGAGTGGGGGGGGGTGATGGGGTGGGGGGAGTGGGGGGGGGTTTATTATCGGAGTCGCAAAAGTTGCTACAAATGCTACGGGCCCCGCACTTTCAAGGGCCCCGCGCTAAATGCTTTCAAAATATCAATTCGGGTTAATTGATTCTGCACTTGCTCTATTACTATAGTACTATACAGACTTCAACTTTTTTTTTTATGAACGACTGGGTGTTTAAGGTTAGCGATTAGTCGTATTATCCGGCTGTATAGCAAATGAAAAAATACAAATACTTTACTGTGCAAGTAAAAAATGTGTTTTAATGTTTACGTTTTAAAAAAAATTATTGGGCCCCTTTCTAGCACATGCTACAGGCCCCGAACTAACTTTATCCGGCACTGAGGGTAAGGTAATCAGAATGTGATGCAATCCGTATCAAATCACGTTATATTATAAGGTAATCTTCACCGCGACATTCTCATTCAGTGCAAAGTAAATCTTGTACAATTAATTAGTCGCTCGTGTCAACACTGTACGAGATGTGTAGCTGTAATCGTAACGTGAAGTCGTCTCGTAGCGTAAATCTTACACGATTTAAAATTCGCGTGAGATAGAATCCTCACTTGACTACTGGTAGGAACCTCCTGGTTACACCAGCCCACAGGGGATTATTGTGTCCGTCCGTCCGTCGTGTAGGGAGGGGCTGGGTGGGGAGGGAGGGGCTGGGTGGGGAGGGAGGGGCTGGGTGGGGAGGGTGGGGATGGTTGGGGAGGGGAGGGGCTGGGTGGGGAGGGTGGGGCTGGGTGGGGAGGGTGGGGCTGGGTGGGGTGGGGCTGGGTGGGGAGGGAGGGGCTGGGTGGGGAGGGTGGGGCTGGGTGGGGGAGGGGTGGGGAGGGAGGGGCTGGGTGGGGAGGGTGGGGCTGGGTGGGGAGGGAGGGGCTGGGTGGGGAGGGTGGGGCTGGGTGGGGAGGGAGGGGCTGGGTAGGGAGGGTGGGGCTGGGTGGGGGGTGGGGATGGGTGGGGCTGGGTGGGGGGTGGGGAGGGAGGGGCTGGGTGGGGGGTGGGGAGGGGCTGGGTGGGGCTGAGTGGGGGGGCTGGGTGGGGGGTGGGGAGGGAGGGGCTGGGTGGGGGGTGGGGAGGGGCTGGGTGGGGCTGAGTGGGGGGGGCTGGGTGGGGGGTGGGGAGGGGCTGGTCACCCCGTGGTGCCCTTAGTAACCTCAGGTCGAGATAACATTACCTCAGGTGAGGTAACTTTACCTCAAATGAGGTAACTTTACCTCAAATGAGGTAACTTTACCTCAAATGAGGTAACTTTACCTCATGCGAGGTAACTTTATCTTAGGCGAAGTAAAATTACTTCAGGTGAGGAAACTTCACCTCAGGTAGAGGCAACATTACCCCAGGTTAGTTAACTTTACCTCAGGCGAGGTAACTTGACCTTAAGTGAGGTAACTTTACCTCACATAGAGGTAACATTACCTCAGGTAAATGTAACATTACTTGAGGTAATCCGAACGTATTCACATCACTTCAGCTAATGCCCATATCGTAATATTCTCACGTAGTTAAATCATTAAACACAATTATCGCGCGATTATTACCTCAGGGTTACATAATCGGAATTCAATGGAAGGCGAGGTAACTTTACCTCACGTGAGGTAACTTTACCTCAAGCGATGTAATATAACGTTAGGTCGAGGTAACATTACCTCAGGCAAAGGTAAAATTACGTCAGGTAAGGTAACATTATCTCAAATGAGGTAACTTTACCTTATGCGAGGTAAAATTACCTCAGGTAAATGTAACATTACTTGAGGTAATCCGAACGTATTCACATCACTTGAGCTAATGCTCATATCTTTACGCTAATATCGTTAAATCGTTAAACACAACGCTCGCGTGACGTCACCACCTCAGTGTCGAGCCGTCGACACTTCACGCGGCAGCCTCGAAGTGCACCCAGCCTGGCACAGGCGCCGTGGTGACGTCACCGTCACTCAGTGGCCAATGGCGGCGGTTGGTGGTGGTGGGGGGGAGTGGGGGGGGGTGGGGGGTGGGGGGAGGAGGGGGCGGAATGGCGGTTGGTGAGTGGCGGGAGGGGGGAATGGAGGGTGGGAGGGGTGGGGGGTAACGGGGGAGTGGAGGGGGCTAGACGCGTGACGTCACCACGCAGTGACGTCATCAGAGTTTTTAAAGTTTAAATTTTTATTCTGGAGGAATCCGATGAGCTGTGAAGCTCTTTATTGTCCACAGGTGTCCAGTCGGGGCACGTGGTCAGAACGCCACAACAACAAACACAACACAATAAACACCGTAGCAGTGCAGAATAGAGGAATGGTAGGCACATGACCAAAACACATCTGTAGGGGCGTGTGAATTGAAGTCTGTAGGACAGTGTGATGTGTAATTTTGTTGGGTCATAGTTTTACCATCCTTGAGGTGCAGGGATGACGACTGGGATTGGTGTTGTTAGGATTAGCAGTGAGCAGCTGTGACCAGGTGCTGCTGTGTGTAACGACTACAGATAACGCCAGGGGGGGGGGGGGGGGAGTTTAAGAGCCGGGAGCCGACAGCTTGGGGCTCGCAGTGGCTACAGCGACTATTGGAACGGTCGATGCGGCCTCTGCGTTAAACAGCAGAAGACAACGGCACAGTCTGGTTCTCCTACAACGCCGCGTGTTAGTTTGAACAACGCCGATTGGATGATAAACGCCATGAATGATGTGTAGGAGAACACGCTGTTTGTGACGCGGATGCGGATTGGATGCAACGCGAGCGAGCGAACGGAACGAGGTCGCAACGCGAGTAGGAACAAGCGGTTCTCCGTGCGGCTGCCTCGGCGTAGCGGCATCACGCGAGGAGGCATTGGGATGCTGCTGGATGCTGCTTCTAGACGCTACCCACGCGCCTCAGTCGTAGTCCGGCCTCTGTCTCACCCATCATCTCGCGTGTTGTCGCGGACCACGCTTCACCCCCTATAGTTTATATTATTTCTCCACAACGCGGTGTTCTTCAGGAACGCAACAATGACCACCACATCTTCTTGGTTCTTTCGGTAAAGTCACGTAGAATGGAAATAATAAAATAAATAAAATAAAACATGATAAAGAAAATGTTTATTTTTATTATTTTATTATTAAATAAAAATAATAATTATAAAACAATGACTTTATTGTTTAAATTTATTATTTATTATTTCCATAAAAATAAAACATAATAAAGTAAATGTTTATTTTTATTATTCTATTATTAAATAATAAAATAATAAAAATAAAACAATTACTTTCTTGTTTTATTTTTATTATTTTTATTATTTCCATAAAAATATAACATAATAAAGTAAATGTTTATTTTTATAATTTTATTATTAAATAATAAAACAATACAAATAAAACAATTACTTTATTGTTTTATTTTTATTATTATATTATTTCCATTCTACGTGACTTTACCGAAAGAACCAAGAAGATGAATCCCTGCAGTCACGAAAGAAGATTTAAATCGAAATGACCACCGCGTTACAGGAGAACAACAGATCGTGAACGCGCTTCGACGATTCGTGGCAACGGCAACACAAAGCGCCACGCGCAGTCTCTTGCGACCAGCGGTGTCTGTGATGAAGGTTTTTGTTGTCGTCGCTGCTGCTGCTCCTGGGTTAGATGGCGTTGGATCACAATCCTGGCACATCGCCCGATGAAACCGGTCGCCGTTGTTTGTAATCACCGGCGAAACGTCACCGGCACTCGAATTGTAAATGCTGTTGTGGGTTCACTCTCCCCGACACACAAGCGCTGTGTGTGCTGAAGTTGGTAACCAATTGGCACGTTTCGTTTACGTGACAAACCCTGACTGATTGGCCGTGTCAGGCGATGGTGGTGGGTGGTGGTGGGTTAACGACACAATGTTGATATTTACGAGATCTCTAACCCAACAACAACAACAACAAAAACCAAACCTCTGTCACGGAAAAGTGTTACCGCAGAGCAAGTCGCTCCGACCTCCTGGAGATACCGGTGAAACAGGCTAAAAATTAACCCGTAAAAACAAAGTTTTTCACTATAAATCCTTTATATGCGTGGCGGCTAGAGTCCTCTCGTCCTCTGGCTTGAGATGGCTGCCACCTATGGCTCAGATGGTTGCCTGCCACCATTAAGCAATTGGTAATTAAATACAATTTTTTTTTTCCTAAAAAGTGTAAAATTTTGGTAAAATTTTTTCACGAAAATAAATTGTCACGCACAACGAGTCTGTGTGCAAAATGTCAGCTCGATTGGATCACGGGAAGTCGGTTAAAAAACGACTGAAAGATTTGCACGGTCGTGAGCGCGCAAGCAAGCAAGCAAGTGAACTTAATATAAAGGATTTAAAAATAACCCCTGCCCGATTAAACCCGGATATAGTTTGGCCCAGGCCAGAGTAGACCCGGGGGATAAAGTGTCCTAGGCTAAACTATACCCGGGGGTTTAAACTAGACTGGTCCAGACCATACCCCCCCTCCAGGGCAGAACATGCCCCATGTGAAAGTTCAAAGGCAATTATCCATACAGAGAACAGCCGACAACGGACTTCAATCGATATCTAAAAAGCGTATAAATGGAAGTAAGAATCTCAATTTGATCAATTGAAGCATTTTTAGGGTTATTATCAGTTTTTCTGGTTGAAGTAATCAAAGTCTATGTGTTTACAGTTTTAAATAAAATGTTGGAAAAATTTAGTAATTCATGTGTATATCACAAATACCAGCTATTAAAGCAAATCCTGGAAGGAAAAATCGAAGGGAAAAAACGACCAGGACGGCCAAAAACGACATGGCTCAGTAACATCAAAACATGGCTACAATTAACAACAGCACAAACTCTACACGCCGTGCTAGACCGGGACCAATATCATCGTGAAGTCGCACACGCCGTTAGGCAGCACTAAACAAGAAGATATCGCTCAACACTATTACTATCATGGGGGTATGATTTGGCCTAGAGGGGTATAATTTGGCCTCGGCCATGATACACCCGGGTACAATGTAGCCTAGGCCGCTTGAACCCCGGGTAGACTACGGCCTGTTGCACCGGCACGGGCTGTGTGAGCTGGGCCGCCTTCACAACCAACGAGACGCCGCCGCTGCCAATTGGGACCAAGACGGCAGCGCTGCCTCCACCGGTCCGGTGAGGTCATTCTCAACAGGAGATTTTTGTTTTTCGATTTGAAGCTTTCGTGACTGCAGGGATTCATATTGTTGGTTCTTTCGGTAGAGTCACGTAGAAGGGAAGTAATAAAATAATAAAAATAAAAGATAATGAAACAAAATATAATAAAATATTTTATTATATTAAATTATTGTTTTATTTTTATTATTTTATTACTTGCCTTATAAGTGACTTATATAATAATATGTTATATTATTATATTATTTTATTATATCATATTATTTTATTATGTTTTATTCTTATTATTTTATTACTTCCCTTCTACGTGCCTTTACCGAAAGAACCAAGAAGAGATTTTTTTTTCGATTTGAAGATTTCGTGACTACAGGGATTCATATTCTTGGTTCTTTCGGTAAAGTCACGTAGAAGGAAAATAATAAAATGATAAAAATAAAACTATACAATTCTCACGACGTTTCGATTGCAACGCAAGCAATCATCATCAGGTGTGAAAACCACAGCAATATTGTTTTTGTTGTTGTGGGTTTTCATAAACTGATGATTGCTTGTGTTGCAATCGAAACGTCGTGTTAATTTGATTCTTACATTTTTATTATTTTATTATTTCCCTTCTACGTGACTTTACCAAAAGAACCAAGAATACAGTAGATTTTTATTAATCATTTTACTTTTCCAGGTAAGGCCCCCACTGAGCTGTGTAGTAGCGACCTGGCTATCACAAATGACAGCAGCGCACCGAAGTGGCTTATCACGTGACATTTACAGCAGCCAAATACTCTGAACACATGTGGAGATGTTAACTACCTCTCCTGGTATACAGGAGATCGTGTGTTTGATTCCGACCCTGACGCCTGCTGTATATTTTGAGTTTGCGCGTCTCTCTCTCTCTCTCCCCGTGGTCGTGTGGATTTTCTCCAGGTCCTCCGGTTTTCCCTCGACATTTAGAATCGAGATCACGCAATCAGAGTATTTGGCCGCTATAAATGTCCACACAATGATAAGCCACTTCGTTGAGCTTTCATTTGTGATGGCCAGGTGGTCGCGTCTGATAAAAGAGCTACTACGTATCCAGTTGGACCTTACTTGGTAGAATCCCAAGATAATGTTTGTTAGTTTATGTATATATATCATTTTAAACAGAATCACAAACTAACGCTCAACTTTCTTAAACGTGCAAGAGTCAACGCGCGCCACCACCGTGCGACATCACGCGAGCAACCGGGACGCAGAAAATCTCTCAACCCTTTCCCGCGTCCGAGACGTCTGCAGAGTTGCAGGGTCGGTGGGTGTCACCGTTCACGGGGTGGGTGTCACCGTTCACAGGGTGGGTGTCACAAGGGTGGCACAGTCGGGTTTTTTACAATCGGGTTTAATTGTCTTTTTATATTAAACCCGATCATCTAAGATTGAGAGAAATCCGGTTTCATTGGTTCTAATTGCAGAACCGCACTTCTCAACGATGGGCTTCATCCATTCCAAGCTAAGGAACTCACTGGCGCCCACGATTGTGGAGAAGCTCGTGTTCATTAAGACCAACCTGCCCGCCGCATTCTACGACTACCCCGTGCCCGACGGCCCCGAGTACCATAGCAGCACCGACGAGGAAGCAGCCTAAGCCTATCAGAGTTTCGTATTCATTAAACCAGGTTTTAATTCCCCGAAATCGGGTTTAATTGTGTTAAAGAAAAAACCCGATGCCTGCAGCTGGAAAAATCGGGTTTTTTTCCACCCATGGGGTGTCACCGTTCACGGGGTGGGTGTCACCGTTCACGGGGTGGGTGTCACCGTTCACGGGGTGGGGGTCAGGTCACGGGGTGGCTGTCACCGTTCACCGCAGCAGTGGCAGCAGCAGCAGCAGCACTGCTGTTGTTGTTATAAAGACGTCGTTGCTCACCGCAGAGAAGCGTAGCGACACGGACCGCCGCCACTCTGCGCTAGCCGGCGCGAAAACTGTGCCACACTCCCTGCCCCGCGTGGCCCTGTGGGAGCCTCGGTACCGATAATGTTGCTTTAGTTTTTACTGCGTTTTGTTATTCCGACGACGACGTTCACGCACGGCGCGCGGCGTCGTCGCGACGGCAAAGGGTTAAGTTCACGCTGGGAACATTTTCAACGGGGGAGGCAGCAACAACACGCAGGGTGATCCAAGTGCAGATGCCCCAATCATACCTACACCCCCCTCCCCCAACGCCCTCTCGGAATATTTTTTCAGACCGCAGGAATCCGATGAGCTATGAAGCTCTTCTTCGCAGATCTCCAGCCGTTCCACAGATGTCCTCTCCTAACACCCCCCCCCACCTCCTCCCCGTAGCTTTCCTCTCAGCGGCAAAGTGAATATCGCGCAAGCGATGGCTCAGGGCTACGGGACTGAGTGCACGGAGATTTGTGAGCGGATGCCACCTTCGTCATCGGCCGCGGTTCAGTCTACCGCTGGATGGGTACGTACTGTACGTACTGTACGTACGTCGCACGGGGCAGGGCTACGAGACGGCACGCGGTTGCGCATGGAGACCGGCGGGAGACGTGCAGACTGGGGTATCTGTAGGTGGATCGCCCTGCGGTGTCCCCCTCTAGGGTAACAACAGTGCAGCTCTGCACGGGGGACTCTGCACACTCACACACACAGGGACCCCCAGGTGATGGGGGTGGGGGGGGACACGTGCAGTGGTTGGGACCTAGAACTCCGCACTTGCAATCGAGGGGTGGCCAGGTCGGTTTAATCTCCCACCCCCCACAGAGTGTGAGGCAGGTGTAGGAGGGTCCGTAGGTTTCCGTGTTCACATTCAAAATCAGTTTCAAGAGTGGCACAGCCTCGGCTAGTCACGTGGCCTGTTGTTTAAAACTAATTCACAGCTCGGCGCTGTGCGCGTTTTTGCTCAGGATGGCTGACTTTTCTGTTTCCACGGGAATGAGAAAATGCATTCTGGCCGGTGTGTGTTCTCTGGTGCCGGCAAAGACTGGATGGGTCTGCAAACACCTTCTCACACACGGTGCACTTGAACGGCTTTTCTCCCGTGTGTGTTCTCTGGTGCCTGTGAAGATCTGATAGCTGTGCAAACGCCTTCTCACACACAGTGCACTTGAACGGCTTCTCTCCCGTGTGTGTTCTCTGGTGGCTGTGAAGATGTTGTAAATGTGCAATGCCTTCTCACACACGGTGCACTTGAACGGCTTCTCTCCCGTGTGTGTTCTCTGGTGGCTGTGAAGATGTTGTAAATGTGCAAATGCCTTCTCACACACGGTGCACTTGAACGGCTTCTCTCCCGTGTGTGTTCTCTGGTGGCTGTGAAGATGTGATAGCCGTGCAAACGCCTTCTCACACACGGTGCACTTGAACGGCTTCTCTCCCGTGTGTGTTCTCTGGTGCTTCTTCAAGGTACTCTTGTAGTCTGTGCTGTATGGACATTGGTCACACTGATGACTTTTGTTACTGGGCTTAGTGGGGTGTCTGCTCTGCACGTGATACTGTAGACTCGAGCGGCAGATGAACTGACGGTTTGCAGGCAGGACACGGCAGCCTTGTGACCTCCACACCCACTCCACCTGCGTCATCCCAGAGGAACAAGACACACGCGCACACACCAACATCTAGACATGAACACTCTTGCACACGTGTGTGTATACACAAAGGTAAAGGTTTCCCACAGCCATATCAGACTGTTGGGCAAGTGCTGTTTGCGAGTACCTATGAAGGCCGGCATGGCACACGAGGGAGTAGGTGGCCAACACCAGGCCCGGCCGCCTTTGTCTCTCCAGTGGCGATGTTTCCACGTTTAAGCTAGGTACTCATTTGAGGCTGAGTCAGCCTAGGGGAGGCCTAAATATTCACCACTGACGTTGGCCGTGAGTGGGAATCGAACTCAGGTGGCCGGGTTCGTAGTGCAGTGGGCTCCATTATATATACACACAAAGACAAAGAACCCCCATATAGCCTGTATATACTTTTGGGACAAGTGCTGTTATGGGCACCAATGAAAGCCAACACGGCACACGAGTGGGAGGGTGGCCAGCACCACACATAGCCGCCTTTGTCTCCCCAGTGGCGATGTTTACTACTACACACCACACCAGTTACTCACTTCCACCTTATCAGTGTGGCTGGTGCCTATCATCTCTGGTGAGTGGTGGCTGTCATCTCTGGTGAGTGGTGGCTACCAACTCTGGTGAGATGTGGCTATCATCTCTGGTGAGTGGTGGCTATCATCTCTAGTGAGTGGTGGCTATCATCTCTGGTGAGTGGTAGCTACATCCACATCTCTGGTGAGATGTCGCTATCATCTCTGGTGAATGGTAGCTATCATCTCTACTGAGTGGTGGCTATCGTCTCTGGTGAGTAGTGGCTATCGTCTCTCGTAAGTGGTGGCTGCCATCTCTGGTGAGTGGTGGCTATCATTTCTGGTGCGTGGTGGCTATCATCTCTGGTGAGTGGTGGCTATCATCTCTGGTGAGTGGTGGCTATCGTCTCTCGTGAGTGGTGGCTATCATCTCTGGTGAGTGGTGGCTATAGTCTGGTGAGCAGTGGTGAGTCTCTGGTGAGCAGTGCTCACGGTGTTCCTCGCTTGGTGGAGGCTGCACGGGCTGCAGGTCTCTGGCGGTGGCCCTAGGAGCATCTCGCTGCTGCTGCTGCTGCGGCGTCGCGAGGGCCCGGCCTCGCAGGCGATGCCAGCTCCTGGGCGAACTCCTCGCCGTACCAGACCAGCAGCTCAGAGCCGGGCCCCACGGCACGGAATGTGCGGTAGTAAATCTGCCCTCGGTGCTGGAAGGCCCACCAGTTCTGCTCCTGCTCATTCCTCGCGCAGTTGACGAACCTGCGCGGGCAGACGCGGGGGCGGGGTGGGCGCCGTTAGCGAGCGCCTATTAAGGGCCGGCACTGGGCGCTACGTGGGGGTGGTGTGGCTGGAACCCGCTCCGTACCGGGTGCTCATTGATGCGAGTCGACCAAGGGGAGGCCCAGGGTTGGTCTCTGTGTTGTAGTGGGTCTGGTCTCTGTGTGTAGTGGTTCTTGTCTCTGTGTGTGGTGGTTCTGGTCTCTATGTGTAGTGGTTCTGGTCTCTGTGTGTGGTGGTTCTTGTCTCTGTGTGTGTTGGTTCTGGTTTCTGTGTGTGGTGGTTCTGGTCTCTGTGTGTGGTGGTTCTGGTCTCTGTGTGTAGTGGTTCTGGTCTCTGTGTGTGCTGGTTCTTGTCTCTGTGTGTAGTGGTTCTGGTCTCTGTGTGTGCTGGTTCTGGTTCTCTGTGTGTAGTGGTTCTGGTCTCTGTGTGTGGTGTTTCTGGTCTCTGTGTGTAGTGGTTCTGGTCTGTGTGTGCTGGTTTCTTGTCTCTGTGTGTGGTGGTTCTGGTCTCTGTGTGTAGTGGTTTCTGGTTTCTGTGTGTAGTGGTTCTGGTCTCTGTGTGTAGTGGTTCTGGTCTCTGTGTGAAGTGGTTCTTGTCTCTGTGTGTAGTGGTTCTGGTCTCTGTGTGTAGTGGTTCTGGTCTCTGTGTGTAGTGGTTCTGGTCTCTGGTGTAGTGGTTCTGGTCTCTGTGTGTGGTGGTTCTGGTCTCTGTGTGTGGGTGGTTCTGGTCTCTGTGTGTAGTGGTTCTGGTCTCTGTGTAGTGGTCCTTCAGACAATAATCACCTCATCCAGTTTGATTTAGATTCATCCTGAGCATAACATATTCACGATCCTTTTTGTTTTTTGTAAATCTGAAACACACACGCACACGAGCGGATCCACGGATAATTAATGTCCGTTGGACTGTAAGTTGAACTTCTTTCGTACCGCACGTAGCCAACCATGCTGATCGGAGGTGCGGGGGAAGGACAACAAACTAAACACTAAAAGCAGTTCTAAAGAAATGCATTTTCAATCTACAAGATTTTAAAGTGCATAGCTCCCAGTGGCTTCCTAACATTGGAAGGAAGAACCTTCCAGACGGCCGCAGAAGTGCATCTGTAAGCGCCGCGCCATGCGGTGACCACCGTCTTTGCTGTGTGTTACAAGTTCAAATAATTACGTTAATTTTTGGGTCTCTCTGTGATTCTGGGGGTCTTTGGGTGAGTCTCTAGGTCTCTGTACGAGTCTCTGGGTCTCTGTGCGAGTCTCTAGGGTATCTGTGCGACTCTGGGTCTCTGTGTGAGACTGTGGGTCTCTGTGCGATTCTCTTGGTCTCTGTGCGAGTCTCTGGGTCTCTGTGTGAGACTGTGGATCTCTCTGTGCGATTCTCTGAGCATCTGTGTGAGTATCTGGGTCTCTCTGTGTGAGTCTCTGGGTCTCTGTGTGAGTCTGTGTGTCCCACTGTGAGTCTCTGGGTCTCTGTTCAAGTCTCTAGGTCTCTGTGCAAGTCTGTGGGTCTCTCTATGCGAGTCTCTGGGTCTCTGTGCAAAGTCTCTGGGTCTCTCTGTGCCAGTCTCTGGGTCTCTGTGTGAGTCTGTGGGTGACTGTGTGAGGCTATGGGTCTCTGTGCGAGTCTATGGGTCTCTGTGTGAATCTATGGGTCTCTGTGCGAGTCTATAGGTCTCTGTGCGAGTCTATGGGTCTCTGTGCGAGTCTATGGGTCTCTGTGTGAGTCTATGGGTTTCTGTGCGAGTCTATGGGTCTCTGTGTGAGTCTATGGGTCTCTGTGAGTCTCTGGGTCTCTCTGTGCCAGTCTCTAGATCTCTGTGTAAGTCTGTGGGTGACTGTGTGAGGCTATGGGTTTCTCTGCATCTCCTTCACGAGCCTCCTCTCCACACACACGATGATGTAGGAATAGGAGGAGGCTGCAGCAGTAGCAGCAGCAGCTCACCAGCCAGCAGTACTCGCTCACGGGGTTCTCCTCAGACACCTCTCCCTGGTAGGGCCCAAAAATCACCCCCTTGGGCAGCTTCTTCCTGTTGCTCCACACCCCGAGGCCGGCGCCGGCGATGGAGGAGGCGCCGACGGTGAGGCCCTGGGGCAGGCTGAGCCGGGCCCTGTTGGCCACTCCCGGGGCCACGGCCGCGTCTGCAATGAACTCTGGCGGGCCGTGCACGGAGCACTCCCCCAGGTAGAAATCCCTGCACAGCTCGCAGACTGAGAGCCACAGCAGCAGCAGCAGGAGGAGGGCGAACCGCAGTAGCAACAGCAGCAGCAGCAGTGGCACTGTGAGAGAGTGAGAGGGTGAGGAGCGCTCCAGACAGATGCCTCCTTTCCTCCCTCTCTGCATTGTGAACTTCTTTAGCTCGCTCATCGGAGATGTAAACCCTGTCACCCTCCCTGCTCCCTCCCTGCATCCCTGAGTGAGGGAGCAAAAGACAGGGAGGTAAGTGAGAGTGCGAGAAAGGGAGCGTGTGAGAGGGAGGGAAAGGGAGAGAGAGTGAGAGGGAGCAGGTGGAATATATCGAGTGAGAGCGCGGGAGCAATAGAGAGAGATAGGAGAGAGTGTGAGAAAGTTAGAGTAAGGGGCCGTCCATAAATGACTTCATGCACCTAGGGGGGTGGGGGGGTCAGACATTTGTGACGATGTGTGAGGAACCACAGACAACACGTTCTACTTAATTAAATACTTTTTAATAAATGTTTTCTCCTACAACATCAGACTGCAGTGCCACATTAAATATGCACTACAATGACAATAGTTTGAAGCGATTTTAAGCATATTAAATGAGCTTTGTGACGTCACATTTGAGGGGGGGGTCTGACTTTTTGTGATGTCGTGTGATGGGGGGGAGGGGGGTCCAAAATCGCGTGACGCCATTAATGGACGGCCCTAAGAGAGTGTGAGAAAGTGACAGTGTGAGAGAGAGTGTGAGAAAGTGACAGTGTGAGAGAGAGTGTGAGAAAGTGACAGTGTGAGAGAGAGTGTGAGAAAGTGACAGTGTGAGAGAGAGTGTGAGAAAGTGACAGTGTGAGAGAGAGTGTGAGAAAGTGACAGTGTGAGAGAGAGTGTGAGAAAGTGACAGTGTGAGAGAGAGTGTGAGAAAGTGACAGTGAGAGAGAGTGTGAGAAAGTGACAGTGTGAGAGAGAGTGTGAGAAAGTGACAGTGTGAGAGAGAGTGTGAGAAAGTGACAGTGTGAGAGAGAGTGTGAGAAAGTGACAGTGTGAGAGAGAGAGTGAGAAAGTGACAGTGTGAGAGAGAGTGTGAGAAAGTGACAGTGTGAGAGAGAGTGTGAGAAAGTGACAGTGAGAGAGAGAGAGTGAGAAAGTGACGGTGTGAGAGAGAGTGTGAGAAAGTGACAGTGAGAGAGAGAGTGTGAGAAAGTGACAGTGAGAGAGAGAGTGTGAGAAAGTGACAGTGTGAGAGAGAGAGTGAGAAAGTGAGAGAGAGTGAGAGGGAGCAGGGGGTCTCACAGAAGAAGTCGTCGTCCTGGGGCTCCTCCACCTCTGTGTAGACTTTCCTCTCGCGCGGGCGCAGGCCGTAGCGAGAGCGAGCGCTGCGCGACACCGCCACAGCCTGGGCGGAGGCCGGCGGCACGGAGGAGCCTGCAGGCAAACACGGCGAGATGTTGACTACCTCTCGTGGTATACGGGAGGTCGTGGGTTCCATCCCGACCCTGACGAAGCCTGCTGTATATTTGGAGTCTGCGTGTCTCTCTCTCCTCCGTGGCGAGATGTTAACTCCCTCGCATGGTCTACAGGAGGTCGTGGGTTCCATCCCGACTGTATAGTTTACAACATGTTACCCTATTTGTATTTTTGTATTTTAGATTGTATATTATGGCTAGTTTACATTTATATTGTACACTTATTCACAATTTTACATACTTTAGCCCCTTAGTATAGTTAGACTTTGTAATTTTAGTATAGTTTGACTGTATACCACTCATTTCAGTTTTAAGATTCCTACATGTTGAATGTATGCACCTTCCGGCCATAGTAAATTCCTTGTCTGTGCAAACTTTCATGGCGAATACCTCCCCGTGGTTGCGTGGATTTTTCTCCGGGTCCTTCGTTTTTTTCCCTCGACATATAGAACCAACGTCATGCGTTGAGAATATTTGGCTGCTATAAATGTCCACGTAATGACGATGATGACAAGTCACTTCGTTGAGCTCTTATTTGTGATAGCCAGTCGCTTCTGAAAAACAGCTACACAGCTCAGTGGGGCACACCCTGGTTGCTAATCCTGCATAATGCACGGGCATATGTAGTATTAATCACATACCTGCATTTCCCATATCCCCTCCCTTTGATGCTGCTAGTCCTGCATAATGCACGGGCATAAGTAGTACTAATCACATACCTGCATTTCCCATATCCCCTCCCTTTGATGCTGCTAATCCTGCATAATGCACGGGCATGAGTAGTACTAATCACATACCTGCATTTCCCATAAATATGCTAAATGCCTCTTGATATGCATATTCTTTTGTCAAGGCGCTCTTTCCCCCCCTTCCAACCCAGCTTATATATGCTCCAAGCACGTGTGCTGTATCATTCAGACGCTGTCGCCTCGACAGACCTGG